>NW_027271707.1:0-194908 GCF_040938485.1 Diadema antillarum
ATATAAAAGCTTTCTTATGTACATTTCATTTTTCATCATCTTTGTAGTATTGTGAATTTTGTGCTGATTTGTATAGTGCATGGTACATGACATTGTGTCCACGTTGTTTTGATTTGTAAGTTATGTGTTTTTTATCCTGATTGAATGATGGAAATAGATAGAATGAAATGAAATGAAATTTTTGTGATTAAGCACCAGTGAGAGATAGGCCCATCATGCATTCAACAATATTGCCTGTAGTATAGTGATCGTCCGTACCCAATAGTTGCAGTTCTGTCGTACCGGTATTACAGTTAGCAGTCTTTTCACATTAACTACATAATGCTTTTTTTTTTTCATATTGTATAGCATATTGTTTGTCGAGCCCCACTATTTTTTCTTTTTATGATTGTTATTCCTCTCAATAAGCTGTGAGCTGCGAACCCTTATATTGGTGATTGTACCCAATAGTTGAAGTTCTGTGTTAGTACTTGGTAGGCTTTTGATAATGTCTTTATGTCCTTGATTGTTTCCAGATTGAATAGCACATTATTTGTCAGGTCCCATTACATTTTCTTCTTATTACTAGCACCCCTCTCAACAATCTGCATGCTGTGAACCTTTATATTGCTTTGGCCATGAGGTTGTCATGAAAAGCATGCAGTATACAACCGCGAAAAATGTTCCATGGTTACATGCCTCTGAAAAGCTCTTCCGCCTGTGTAGCACATACGCTTTTATTTTGGTAAAATGCAATTAAGGTGACTGTTCATATAGGAGACGTTGCTATACAATAATCTATTTTGTCAAGCCCTTGGGAAGGGCCTAGATCACCCCTGCCCTGACCGTCATGGTCCCAAAACAGATTAACAAAACTATATATACATGTACATTATATGCCAAAGCAAACTCACTTGTACATGCATGTAAAGTCGTTTTGCCGAGTGGTAGATAAAGACACTTTACTTTTCATGATTTTTAAATGGGGGAGATACTGCTTTACAATCACCGTATAGTCAAAGGGGTGCACATTCAAAGGCAACCGAGGGTGATTTTGTTCAAAATCATTAAAACCCCCAGGGCAATATAGGAAACACGCACTAGCATATAGCACAAAAATGTTTCAATTTACCATGCCTTCACATTGTCGTTACGGTTGAACAGCAATTGTCCTTTTGTTTGGAAGAAAGGCAATATAATCACAAGAAGAAAAAATGCTCTACATTAACTATGTCAAAGGGGTGAACATTCAAAAGCAATTCTTTGGGAAGTGTCCAAAATTACGCCGCCGATGAAGCCCCGTAATTACACCACACGGATACTATGAACGCAAATACCGACGTTCTTTCGTGCATGCATGGTTTTAGAAGTAGTTCCAGCAATACAGCTTCTCACTTTTATATCAATGAATGTCGTGGAAATGATAGAAGCATTGCTTCAAAATCAGTTAGTGGGAGGATGCACAGTAAATGCCAATCCTGTGGGATGTGCCCCAAATTCCCCCCCCCCCCCCCAACCTGGATCCGCCACCTTCAGTGCAGAGGCATGAAAATACACCTCATGAAATATTGCAAATTTAGATTAAAATTTGGGTGCTTCTGTTTACTTTCAGTAGTTTTCACCATCAATTAATTACATAGTACTAGACTCTACCATTACAGATCTATTGTAATGAATACAAAATTATGTAGAGTCTACAGAACTAAGGTCTACACCAAAACTAGTATTATGTTATACAGACAATATCATTCCATCAAACTAATCTTGTAATCTGTTACTTTCACACTCAGCAAAGTAACTATACAAATAACAATCTATTCATAGATGTTCTCTTTAAATACTAGTAAATTCAACTCAATTCAACAAAGCACATCAACAAGTTCTGATTTCATGTCATACCTAAATCCTAACACATTTTAAACATGTGAGACTGAAGTTCACTGAACATGAACTTGTAGTGGACAAGCTTCAATAAATGAAGTTTTTTTGGTACTTTGCTTTCAGGCAAATATAAATGTATATTGCAGAATAGTTTTAAAAACAATAATATAACACAAAATGCAATCAGATACATACCAGAGGTTTGATTTATGGCAGATTTCTTTGACTAACCCCGGTCTGATCCAAACAATAAAGCTTCTCACCAAAACTTTTGTCCTATCACAAGCAAGCTTGCTTATTTCTCCACAATAGAGGGCGCGCATCATCCATCTGGAAATTCTTGACCAATTCTCGACAGGTGTCAATGTCAACTTTGGATGGCCGTAACTTTCTTGTTATTTTAGCAATATCTACGAAATTTTCATATTTCATTACATACATATTTGGTATAATTTTGAAGAATGTTCAAACAAATTGAATTTGTTTTGGTATGATTTAGAGATAGATTAGTATTATGGTAAAAATGCATTTTTGCTAGAAAAATATGAAAAAAATGAATTCTGGCCTCAGAATTAATATGAAGATTAGTATAACCCCCTACATAATTGGTATTATCATATAGATAATTTCCTTTTCTTTAATTTGAGACCAAAGCCATGATAATTGAATAATTTCATCAAAGGTTACATGTATTTTTATGAGATACTGACATTTTCACCATGCGTTACCATGAAAACGGATTGTTGACCACTATGGGACACGCTTTGACCTGTTAACATAGCATTTTTGAAATCTACGCACAAAATTGGTCTAGATGAAGTAGATTTAAAAAGTATATGTATAGGGTGCATGGTAACCCCCCTTTCCGACTCAACTAAGTCCATTGGCCATTATCCCACATGATGACACGTCCTACAGATGAAAAGACTATAACTTCTTGCGAAATTAGAGTACACTATGCCACTGAATTGAAAATTGATGCTCTAAAAGGTTTCCTCCATTAATTACAATCTTGGTATGACAAACAATGTATATATAATGGACCTACTGTTGAAAAGATTATGAGTTCTAAATCATCTTTGACTTGCACAAATCTCAAATGAGTAGTGGATTTCAATTTATCATTGAATCTGTTTTTTTTTAATTGCCCATCTGTTTTTATTAAAGAAAAAAAGATGGCCCTGAAACATCAACCTTTTTCTACTTGTCTATTAAATGAAGATGAAATCGTTCAGTGTGTATAAGATTGCCAAATATTAATTTCGACATCATAAGAGAAGTTTTAGAAAAATAAAAGACAGATTCTAAATAAAAGGTGTGGATTGGACACTCATGGCTATCCCAGATTTTTCTCTGCTCTTCTTATACTGTTATCCTAACACAAAGTGGTCACAAAATGTTGATTTAGAAAGCCACTTGTAAAGTGAAGAATTCAAGTTTTACATATGGGGGAACTATATTCAGCAATTTAGATCAATATTTCTATGTATTAGCTAACTGAACATTTGCATAAATATAATAAAAGATAGGAAGCGGCCATGCATGAGAAAAGATCTCCTCGTTTGGAGATTTTTGGGCAGTGAAAATGTGAGGAGCAAACTCTAAGTCAAATACCAAGGAGAGTTTGTGCAAAGTCACATAAAGCTTCAAAATTTCTTCACATATTATTGAAAAATAGTAATTTAGGGGCTGTCCACAATTGTGCATTAGATATCTCGATTGATATAACTTTGGGACAATTTCACATGGCTGAAGAGCAAGTCTCAGATTTATTGAAACCTAAAGGGTGCCTTGTACAAAATTGTGATGAGATATGTAGGGAGAGAGAAAAATTCAAATGGGATAAGAACGCTTTTATGAACACAGGTGTATTTCTTTTATATAGCTTTATAACTGTAAAGATTACAAATGAAAAGATAAAGAGCAATCTTTAATTCTATTCCATAAGGAGGCAGAAATGCTGCTTTTGAATAGCATTATGATCCCTCCCCCTCCCTCCCCCCCCCCCCCCCCTCCCCTCGGCTCCCCCTCAAACGAGAAAATGAAAGGGAGGCAGAATTCACTCCAGTGCACATGGTGCAGGTATCATGCCTCGGTGAATGCAGCACTTTGCCTATTAAAATGTCCGCAGATTATAAAAATGTCAACAGATTATAAAAATGTCAACCGTGACTCCCTGTAGCGTATTCAAAGAGAGGCATAAGTCCCTGTTGTTTATTCATAGGGAGGCAGAATTCACTCCATCTCGTGACGATTCATGCAGCATTTTGCTTACTAAAATGGCTGCCGTAAAGCTCGCGCAACTATTGGTAGCAATACAGTAGCCACTTGGAACCTAATCCGCGCAGCGCGGAACTCTTTTGACAGACCCTGACGAAGATCACGTGCACGCGGCAGGTTAAGCAACGCTATTACAACGTAGTAGCCTGTACGTACAAAATCCGCCGCTGTACAGTATCTGCCGTAACTAATCGCGGCAGATTTCAGCCCATGTCGGAACGATAACTGCCGATTGAAACGATAACTGCCGGCGGATACTGTTTTAGAACAAAAAACGCCGCGGAACGCTATCTGCCGCTACACCGGCAGATCGTGTCCTAACACTGGCGGATACTGTTCTGAAGCGCAGGTATCGTTAATATCGTTGCTTCTCACTGTGGTTTCTTCTTTTCGCTGCTTCTGCCAAAGCGCCCCTGCTTGTTCGCTGCTTCCATTTCGAGTTTCACGGACAATACCTCTATATTTGCTGCTTCCGCCCCTCGCTGCTGCTGTTTCGCTGCCTCCACTTACACTCCAGACCGGTATTCCGTGGTTGATGTGGAGCAGCTAGCTCTGGTCCGCACGTATCTTTTTTTTCGTAGCCAGGCGAGAAATTATCTTATAAATATTCATTACGCAAGCAGGAAAAGCCTCGATTTTCGTCGAATACATCTAGTTCTGCGCCGTATCCCTGTGTGTGTGTGTGTGTGTGTGTACGCGTGTACAAATCAGGAGAGTTTGTGCAAAGTCACATAAAGCTTCCAAATTTCTTCACATATTATTGAAAAATAGTAATTTGGGGGCTGTCCACAATTGTGCATTAGATATCTCGATTGATATAACTTTGGGACAATTTCACATGGCTGAAGAGTAAGTCTCAGATTTATTGAAACCTAAAGGGTGCCTTGTACAAAATTGTGATGAGATCTGTAGGGAGAGAGAAAAATACAAATGGGATAAGAACGCTTTTATGAACACAGGTGTATTTCTTTTATATGGCTTTATAACTGTAAAGATTACAAATGAAAAAATAAAGAGCAATCTTTAATTCTATTCCATAAGGAGGCAGAAATGCTGCTTTTGAATAAACGTGATCCCTCCCCCTCCCTCCCCCCCCCCCCCTCCCCTCGGCTCCCCCTCAAACGAGAAAATGAAAGGGAGGCAGAATTCACTCCAGTGCACATGGTGCAGGTATCATGCCTCGGTGCAGGTATCATGCCTCGGTGAATGCAGCACTTTGCTTACTAAAATGTCCGCAGATTATAAAAATGTCAACCGTGAGTCCCTGTAGCGTATTCAAAGAGAGGCATAAGTCCCTGTTGTGTATTCATAGGGAGGCAGAATTCACTCCATCTCGTGACGATTCATGCAGCATTTTGCTTACTAAAATGGCTGCCGTAAAGCTCGCGCAACTATTGGTAGCATGCAATACAGTAGCCACTTGGAACCTAATCCGCGCAGCGCGGAACTCTTTTGACAGACCCTGACGAAGATCACGTGCACGCGGCAGGTTAAGCAACGCTATTACAACGTAGTAGCCTGTACGTACAAAATCCGCCGCTGTACAGTATCTGCCGTAACTAATCGCGGCAGATTTCAGCCCATGTCGGAACGATAACTGCCGATTGAAACGATAACTGCCGGCGGATACTGTTTTAGAACAAAAAACGCCGCGGAACGCTATCTGCCGCTACACCGGCAGATCGTGTCCTAACACTGGCGGATACTGTTCTGAAGCGCAGGTATCGTTAATATCGTTGCTTCTCACTGTGGTTTCTTCTTTTCGCTGCTTCTGCCAAAGCGCCCCTGCTTGTTCGCTGCTTCCATTTCGAGTTTCACGGACAATACCTCTATATTTGCTGCTTCCGCCCCTCGCTGCTGCTGTTTCGCTGCCTCCACTTACACTCCAGACCGGTATTCCGTGGTTGATGTGGAGCAGCTAGCTCTGGTCCGCACGTATCTTTTTTTTCGTAGCCAGGCGAGAAATTATCTTATAAATATTCATTACGCAAGCAGGAAAAGCCTCGATTTTCGTCGAATACATCTAGTTCTGCGCCGTATCCCTGTGTGTGTGTGTGTGTGTGTACGCGTGTACAAATCAGGAGAGTTTGTGCAAACCCTAACAAAAAAGTCCTGTGGTACTCCCTGTGGTACTTGTCGGTACCACACAATGTACCACACACTTGTAATGTTACCACAGGAACTGTGTGGTACTGTACCACAGGCTTGTAGGGTACTCCTTGTAGTACTTGTCAGTACCACACAATGTACCACATAAATAAATGTTACCACAGGAACTGTGTGGTACTGTTTTACAAGCTCATGTGGAACTCCCTGTGGTACTGGTTGGTACCACACAATGCACCACACAAATATATGTTAACACAGGAACTGTGTGGTACTGTGTCACAGGCTCGTGTGGTACTCTGGGATGTACCACAGGGCAGTACCACAGGACATTACCACAGGAAAGTACCACAGGACAGTACCACAAGACAGTATACACACAAATGTGGTATTTTGGGACGCATACCACACGACAGTACCACAGGACAGTACCACATGGATTGTCCTGTGGTATTTTGGGACGTATCACAGGAGAGTACAACAGGAAAGTACCACAGGATAGTACCACAGGACAGTACCACACGACTTGTTCTGTGGTATTTTAGGACGTACCACAGGACAGTACCACAGGGCAGTTCCACAGGACAGTACCACAGGAAAGTACCACAGGATAGTACTACAGGACAGAACCACAGGAATTGCCCTGTGGTATTTTGGGACATACCACAGGACAGTACCACAGGATAGTACCACAGGACAGTACCTCACGACTTGTCCTGTGGTATTTTGGGACGTACCACAGGACAGTACCACAGGGCAGTACCACAGGACAGTACCACAGAGCAGTACCACAGGAAAGTACCACAGGATAGTACCACAGGACAGTACCACACGACTTGTCCTGCTTTATTTTGGGACATACCACAGGGCAGTATCACAGGAATGTACCACAGGATAGTACCACAGGACAGTACCACACAACTTGTCCTGTGGTATTTTGGGACGTACCACAGGGCAGTACCACAGGAAAGTACCACAGGACAGTACCACACGACTTGTCCTGTGGTATATTTTGGGACATACCACAGGACAGTACCACAGGAATTGTCCTGTGGTATTTTGGGACGTACCACAGAACAGTACCACAGGATATTACCACAGGACAGTACCTCACGACTTGTCCTGTGGTATTTTGGGACGTACCACAGGACAGTACCACAGGACAATACCACAGGGCAGTACCACAGGACAGTACCACAGGAAAGTACCACAGAATAGTACCACAGGACAGTACCACACGACTTGTCCTGTGGTATTTTGTGACGTACCACAGGGCAGTACCACAGGACAGTACCACACGACTTGTCCTGCGGTATTTTGGGACTTACCACAGGACAGTACCACAGGAATTGTTCTGTGGTATTTTGGTACGTACCACAGGACAGTACCACAGGACAGTACCACAGGATAGTACCACAGGACATACCATACGACTTGTCCTGTGGTATTTTGGGCGTACCACAGGACAGTACCACAGGGCAGTACCAAGGGCAGTACCACAGGATAGTACCACAGGACAGTACCACATGACTTGTCCTGTGGTATTTTGGGACGTACCACAGGACAGTACCACACGAATTGTCCTGTGGAATTTTGGGACGTACCACAGGACAGTACGACAGGAATTCCTGTGGTAATTTTCAATGTATACCACAGGAGAGTACCCCAGGAACTGTCCAAAATCCCACAGGAAAATCACAATATGGTGCTATTCCACACAGAAGTACCACACAGCAAATTAAATTCGTAAGTACCACAGAAAAATGCTACAGGATATTCTTTTTTCTTAACATTTTATACCAGAGGACTATCACATCAGGAGAATATCAAACAGCAGTACCACACAGGAGTACCACACAGGAAAATTGTAAGGCAGAATCAACTGAAATCTATAACAAAAATACAAACAAAAAAGCACATATTAATATTCCTCAATTAATTGATAGATGAGTTATGCTGTGAATTATAACAATTGATTTGCCATTTCTTATCCTGTCCTATACTCCTACAGTATTACCTATTTAGTGAAAGTGCTGATGTAAAGCATGAGAAATTTCATAAGGACTTCTGTGGTACTCCTGTGGTACTCCTGTGGTACTCCTGTGGTACAAATTTTTACATAGCTCATGAATATTCATAAAAAGCGCTCTAGATTTTAGAAAATACATATATGACTTAAAAAGTCAAAGTATTAATGATGGAACTTACTTTGAACTTTATGAAAGATTGTCTAATTATGTTATGTTATTCCCAATATCATAGATATTGTTATGAAAGTGTAATTTCATATCTTGATAATAAAGTATAATCGAGTTAGTAACCATGCCTTAATGCTTTACGGATAGACGGCCATATATATATGTACTGATACGGTTGATGGCTACCTAGGAATAGAATATGACTAGACCTCTATATACATCTATTATAGGACTAGATTGGCACTTGGCCATTAGACTCTCATTTGAGGTTATATGTTAGGAGTAGGACAGGTTATTAAGTAGGGCCATGTTTGTCCTGAAATCCATCACTCACCTATCAGGAATATTCCTTGATATGTGGCTAAAATTCTCCCGGATTTTTTTTTTTCGATCTATCCTGTGTGGTACTCTCCTGTGGTACCATGGAAATGCTGTGTGGTACTGCCCTGTGGTAATGCTGTGTGGTAATGATCGACCTGTGGTACTGTCCTGTGGTACTGTCCCAAAATACCTCAGGACAGTTCCTGTGGTACTGTTCTGTGGTACTAGTCCTGTGGTACTGCCCTGTGGTACGTCCCAAAATACCACAGGAATTCCTGTGGTACTGCCCTGTGGTACATCCCAAAATACCACAGGAATTCCTGTGGTACTGTCCTGTGGTACTGTTCTGTGGTACCGGTCCTGTGGTACTTTCCTGTGGTACTGCCCTGTGGTACGTCCCAAAATACCACAGGAATTCCTGTGGTACTGTCCTGTGGTATGTCCCAAAATACCACAGGACAATTCCTGTGGTACTGTCCTGTGGTACTTTCCTGTGGTACTGTCCTGTGGTACCGTCCTGTGGTAATTACCACAGGAGTACCACAGGACTTTTTCGTAAGGGAAGTCACATAAAGCTTCCAAATTTCTTCACATATTATTGAAAAATAGTAATTTGGGGGCTGTCCACAATTGTGCATTAGATATCTCGATTGATATAACTTTGGGACAATTTCACATGGCTGAAGAGTAAGTCTCAGATTTATTGAAACCTAAAGGGTGCCTTGTACAAAATTGTGATGAGATCTGTAGGGAGAGAGAAAAATACAAATGGGATAAGAACGCTTTTATGAACACAGGTGTATTTCTTTTATATGGCTTTATAACTGTAAAGATTACAAATGAAAAAATAAAGAGCAATCTTTAATTCTATTCCATAAGGAGGCAGAAATGCTGCTTTTGAATAAACGTGATCCCTCCCCCTCCCTCCCCCCCCCCCCTCCCCTCGGCTCCCCCTCAAACGAGAAAATGAAAGGGAGGCAGAATTCACTCCAGTGCACATGGTGCAGGTATCATGCCTCGGTGCAGGTATCATGCCTCGGTGAATGCAGCACTTTGCTTACTAAAATGTCCGCAGATTATAAAAATGTCAACCGTGAGTCCCTGTAGCGTATTCAAAGAGAGGCATAAGTCCCTGTTGTGTATTCATAGGGAGGCAGAATTCACTCCATCTCGTGACGATTCATGCAGCATTTTGCTTACTAAAATGGCTGCCGTAAAGCTCGCGCAACTATTGGTAGCATGCAATACAGTAGCCACTTGGAACCTAATCCGCGCAGCGCGGAACTCTTTCGACAGTCCCTGACGAAGATCACGTGCACGCGGCAGGTTAAGCAACGCTATTACAACGTAGTAGCCTGTACGTACAAAATCCGCCGCTGTACAGTATCTGCCGTAACTTATCGCGGCAGATTTTAGCCCATGTCGGAACGATAACTGCCGATTGAAACGATAACTGCCGGCGGATACTGTTTTAGAACAAAAAACGCCGCGGAACGCTATCTGCCGCTACACCGGCCCTAATTGATCTGGACATGGGATTGTGTGGTCATCACCCAGACGATTGTCCTGAATAATGGTTTGACTGCTCTTTTACATAGGCCCTACATGTATATAGGCCTATTTATATGAACTTCCCTGCACCATCACAGCTTGTCTTTATTCATCCTGAAATGCAGTGTCCATGCATCAACATGAAAACATGTGCTTCTTGTTTTGTTTTGTTTCTTAACGTGCACGCATTTTATCTTTTACCACAAATTCAGACTAGCATTGCCCAGGGCAATCCATTTTATTATTCATAAAGCATCACATGTGCCTTGGAGCTAGAGACCAGTAACCTAGTCAGCATGCAGAGCTCTGAAAAGGTGATTGCATGGTGGGTTTATCATACGATCTTTGGTGGTATTCATGGCTATTATTCAGAGTCACATCCACATCGTTGGTTTCTGTGTTAAGTTTAATCTTGTACAGAGGGCCCGAATTTAACTTAATCATAGATTTTCTGATACAAATGTACTACATAACTGTGTAACTGCTCTTGTGACGCAAAAAAAAGAAAAGCAAAGAAAAAGGAAAAAAAAAAGAATCAGACAAACGAACGCGCACCATAGTCCAGTCTAGAATACAAACTCCATGTACTAGTACATTGTATACTGTCAAAGATCCTGCACCACCGTTGTACTGCACTGACATGACGAGGTGTTAGGCGGCGGCACGCGTGTGGCGCGTGCCTTGATCCATAATGTGATGTTCACACAGCTCAGAGTGTCCAGCCATTAGAAGTCAAGGACGTGAAACAACACGTGAGTATATTTTCCTTTCCCATTATTGACTACAACTTTATATATTGATATGTGGGCGTTTGGAGCCGGGATTTGTACAAACGCCGGGAATGAAGGTCTCGGCGTGGGAAACTTTAGAGGCTACAAAACAAACTGGCGTTCTGTGGGCAATGCACGGGCACCCGACGACATGTACTTCACTGACGGCAGCGTTGCCAGGTCTCTAACAGATCAAATCACCATTATAAAGGCATGTGCTGGAGCTGTATCAAAAACTTGTGCTTGAACCATTACCGTTTCATTGTCCTTTTGCTGCCTAAAAAGAGCACATACAACCACACTCTTTGTTCCATTCAAGCCACTATCTTGTAGGAGAGTTCAATGTGTGGGCCCACGCGGTAGCTGGTTGTAAGGGCCACAGCCCGCCGCCGCCCGCCCGGGGCCGGCGAGCGTCGAGCGAGCGAGGCGAGGTAGCGCTGGTACATGTAGGCGGATACGATAGCAAGATCTGCGTACTATACTATGGGGCGCCAAATGTCGCAAGACCCATTTCGTGACGAAATCAGTCATTTCGTCGACAAAAGAAATTTCATTAAGTTACAAAATGACAGCATTTAATTGATGACAACCGAAATGTTGACGGAACGAAATGTCATTTCGTGAGAATATGACAATAGTGATACTCAACGAAATGAACCGAAATGAACATTTTGTAACGAAAATATGGTAATTTTGTAACGAAATGATGTAGCGCGATTAGTATAAATTCAGACACGTTAGACAATAAATTGGGATATAAAGTCCAGAGCTCCTTGGCTAAAGGCTAGAAAAGGAAATGACTGCTTGTGAACATCATCTTCAGACCACCCCCCCCCCCCAAAAAAAAAGAGCAACAAACGAAAGAAAAGAAAGATCCACGATGGCAAGGTGCCAGCTTGAGGAGGGGGGGGGGGGAGGGTAGAAACTAGAAGCCGCGCGCACATGCAGGCGCATTTAGGAGGTCACTTGAACAGCTAGTTGGGGACCTGTTGAATGAAAAGGAAAGATTGTTTCCAAACATATGTCGTTTGTTTAAACTCCTGCCAGTGTATGGTCTTGCCCGGCGTCTTCAATCTGAGCTAGCTTCAAAAAATTTCATGTCATTTCATTTCACCCCTCTCACCGGACTTTATCGTCACTCATCAGAAAATCCGAAGACAAACACTAGGCGCGGTCAGACTGGCAAAAGATCGAGAAGTTTGGGTCAGTGGTATGCGCGCGAAAAAGAGTGCGCCGTCCGATGGCTAGTGATTGTGACGTAACTGTACTTATGTATGTGACAATGGCCTCGCGCCCTCGGAGGCACCACCCGCAAACATATCGAGAAGTTTCGCGGGAAGTTTCGAGGGAAGTTTGCGGTCACACTGGCAAAACTTCGAGATCTTAAAGATCGCGATCTTAAACTTCTCGATCTTTTGCCAGTCTGACCGCGCCAGTCGGTAGCGCGTCTACCTCACGATCCTAAGGGCCCGGGTTCGAACCCGAGTCTGCACTGAGCAATGGTGTGTAAGCATACCGTCCCCCTCTAGCAATAGTCAAAACACCCTGTCCCTCGGATATAATACATAAAATGGAGGTCCCGTGCATATGAGAGAGTAACAACTAATGCACGTAAAAGATCCCGCTTCATTCATTCATCGCAAAGAGCAGGGTGTTTAACCCGGTGAAGTGGTCCCACCTCACATCCAGCTGGACCCCATGAAGACCAGCTTAACGTAGCTGAATACAGTATACCGGGCTATCCAGTCATCTTTTCAGTTTGAAAATGAACAAAACAAGCAACATACGGGGACTGCGAAGTTCCTGCATGACAGCTGCGAAGTACCTGCGTGGGAGTTGCGTGCGAGGTGCTGCCTCTGAGGGCCTCCTACCTGTTTGTTTTTGTTTTTGTTTTGTTTTTGTTTTGTTTTTTGCGTGAACCTTTGTGGGCAAACCCCTGCCACTCGCCCGAAACGAGTTTTGAGCATACTTAAAGCCTCATCACGTCGTGTCTGGGGAAGCCTTGCGGGTTGACTTGCGGTAAAAACAAATTTCGCTACCCGGACCTCCCATCAAAACAAATACAAAAAACATCAACAAGCGTTTGCCGCTCACATGAGAAGACACTAGTTATACTACAAAGCATATGTGGAAGCATACGCATGTGACAAGTGCTCGGACACCTTTGGATCTGAAAAGAAACTCGTCGATCTCTTGAAAGCGCGTCATCCTCTCCGCCCTTTCAGCGCAACGTGCGAGAAATGTCGCCGTTTCTGCCATCCTTCCCCACTCTCGAACTGCATCAACGGGCTTACAACGCTGACCATCTTTCAAGTTTCTTTTGCAAGGTCTGTGGTAATATAAAGAGTTCGGCGTGAAGATGCATCCTGGACACCGTCACGTTCGTGACAAGGTCTTGGATATGCCCCCTGTCGGGTCAGTTAGTAGGGGGGGGGGGGGGGGGGGGGGGGAGGGAGGCGGTAAAGAAAGGAGTTTGGTGTTAATACTTCTAGGCCTTCACTTTTTATTGCCTTTGTTTTGTCTGTTTTGGATTTTTCCCTCGACGTCGGGTACACCTTACAATCGGTGCGGTTTTTGTCAGAAACAATATTTTGGTGGCCATTTCCAACGTTTACTCAATGAAAATTGGTTATGAAATGGCTGAGTGTACCAAAAACAGAAATACTAATAAAATGTGGGACCCATATTATATTTACTACGATCGCTTTGTTCAGCATGTCTCGGCCATTCCAAAACTGATTTTCATAAAATAAACTTTTAATACCTCTTAGAATGGCATGCTCTGTACCATTTCATAAGTGGTTTCTTGGTATCTTGCAAGAAGTTGATAGCCAAAACCTCAGCTCCACCAATACTGTACCATCCCTTTAATGGGCTGAAATGCTTAAATTTGTTTCGTAACATAAACACTGAAAGTGTCAAAACAGGAAATTAACTGCATATATTTCTTGTTGCGTGTCAGACACAGTCAACCATCTGAAACATCTAAGGAGGCTTTTTGATATACTTACAGAAATACTGCTCTTCCTACGGCTAAGAATCAAAGTACAGGGAACCTCCCACTTGACACGAGTGTATACATTTCAATCGTACATTGCGTGTGTGTGTGTGTGTGTGTGTGTGTGTATACAAATGTCTAATTCTAAAACATACTTTTTTCTTTGCTTTCTTACAACTCAATTTTTGTTCTTTGTTTTTTTTTTTAAATCTAAGCAAGTTTTCTTGTAACTTTTCACTAACATTTTCATGATCCATGACAGTAGTACATTATTTTATTATGCCTCTGTAGATGGAAAAGGTATTGGACATCATTTTTGTAGTCTATCCTTTCTGTACCTGTACCAGTCAATTAAGGAGGATAGCTCGGGCTTGGTCCAACGATGTCCAAGACTATGAAGTTTTCTCCTGCAGTCGGCGCTCGAAACATCGAAGGGGTCAATGTATATGCGATGACATTGTGAATAGGGTGGAGTCATTCGTAGCTCTGCCCCTTTTGCCAGTGGAAACAATTCAGACGAATTAAAGGACAAGTTTACCTTCATATTCATGTGGATTGAGTAAATTCGGCAATATTAGTAGGTCACTATCAGAGAAGTTTAGGGGAAGTCGCAATCCGTTCAAAAGTTATGAATTTTTAAAAGTTTTTGCGCAGTCACTGCTGGATGAGAAGACTACTATCTATGTCACATGAGTAAAGAAAGATACATGTATAATGAAACTATAAAAAGAACTACACAGAATTTTATTCTTAGAAAAACGTGTACATTTTTTCGACTTGTTTCAGTGACGATTGATAAATGTAATGTTATTTACCTACCTTCTGAAAGAGGCAAGTCAACTTGTTTTGTTGTGCGAGAAAAGTGAAAATATTGTGAATTTCCATTACTATTTTGATGAAATTCTTTTTGAATAACGTCATAAACATGGCTGTGGCCTCTTTGTGTGGGGGGGGGGGGTGGGCTGAGGAAGTTGTCTTTACTCGATAGATTCATTCCAACCTTGTCTCATACTTCTATGGAATACAAAATGAATATTTGAAAAAAAACTGCATTCCTTTGAGTTGTGTGTTGTCAATGTCACGACTGGATACTGTGATAAAGCTTTTGGTTTGTAATTGATGTATTGAACCACACCTATCACTTTGAATACCTATGTATAATTGATATCGACAGATTTTTGTTTCGCTATAAACACGTTATAAATATTATCCGACCTTAACCATAAAAGGGCCGGGGCCCTCCCAAGTTTCGCGCTATTATTCTGTAATGCAAAAAGGCCTCGTCGCGAGGCTTCTTGACTTAAAGTTTGTTTGTTCAAGTCTCGCGCAACTTTTGAGACCAAATTAGCAACGTCCGCGTATACTTTTGCGAAGCCACGCCCATTTTTGTAACGGAATGTCGCCCCAAAACGGGCACAATGTTATTTTGTGATTTTGTGTATGGAAAACAGTGCTCTGTCGTGAAAGTCATAAAAACCTGATTGTTTTCAAAATTAATCACTTTCATTGATTAATTTCATGCTGATTATCGTAGAAAAGACAAGTGATCAGTGACAATTTCCAATAAAAACAGAAAAAGCAAAAGTTTAAAACAAGGAAATACATAAGAAATTCTGAAAACAGAAGACATAAGAATTGAAATGAGTTTTGGAAGTGTTTGTGATGTACAATTGATGAATATGCTAAAACAGATTTACAGATAAAAAATTCGACTCAATATTTTTAATTGGGCTAAAATATGATCTTGAGCTTAATTTGCATAATTGATTAAAATTAGAAATTGATTGTTTCAAAAAATCTTATGACACAGTCTTGTAGATTATGACGTGAGTCTCACGCATGCAAAATTTCATCGTGATTGAATCACCGATGGACGAGATCTTGGGGGGGGGGATGGAATCCATCCTCCCCCCCCCCCCTCCCCCCTCCCGGTCTTAGTATAGCCAAAAAAAAAAAAAAAAAAAAAAAAAAAAACCGGCCTTGTTAGGGTTAAAAGACAAGTCCACCTTCAAAGATATGTGTATTGAGTGAATGTAGCAATATTAGCAGAAATTGTGATTTTTATTGTTTCTTCTCAGTCAATGCTTGATAAGAAGACTACTACAGCTTGTGTTGTCACATCACATGACTTGTGTAGAACTATCTCAAGATGACATTAAAGAAAATTCAACATGTTTTTTTCTTTTCTCGGACAATGAAAAACGCCTGACTTGTCTCTTTCAGGTAGGGTGAATAATATTACCATTGACAAGTTGAGGGAATTTGCACTTTAAAAGAAAATTGAATTTATTTTCGTTACTAGTTACAGTGTATACGTTGTACGCATGTGACATCATACGCTGTAGTAGTCTTCTCCAGCAGTGACTGCTATGGGGCAAGTCCAAGCTATTTGATCACATAAACTTGGTATTATTTTAAAGCTAAGAAGTTGAAATACATGAATTTCAAAAAGAAAAAGTAAAAATCCTTCCGCATAACCAGAGATTGATTAATCTGCATAAATTAAGATTTAGAGTAACGCGTGGGACATTCAAAAATTCTGCATTTCAAAATATACCTTTTGATTTGTACAAGTTTTTCTGAAAATAAGTATGGACACCTTAAGTCTGAATAACAAGTTATCATGACTGTGATTTTCAGTTTCTCAACTGATTAAATATGCAAATGAGGGATGGGCCAAAATTAGTATTGTCCCACGCGTTACTTTTTTAGGTCATTATTTCTCATTTGCATAAAAGTAGATGATTTAATTGACTTGAACCTTTCACAAGACCAAATTCACAATGGACCTTATCATATCCAAGATAGTCTGATAAATCTCATACTTGCAATTTTTAGTACATTTCAGTAACGCGTGGGACGATTTGTGTACAAGTCAATGGAAGTGTACTAAATCTTAGTCTTCTATGGGAAATGTGTACATAATCGAGGGATTTTTTTTTAATTTTATGAATTCTGACTTGAAATTTGGTGAAAAGTTCCACTTTGGATAAATAATTCACAAAAGATCATTACATGCTATTTTCAAGGTCACATTCAAAGTCAAATGTCAAAAAATAAAGGATAACACATGCATTTCATATTTTTTGTGATATCTATCGTTCTGGTGGGTCTAAGTCATTGAAATTCGCAAGAATTTATTAGAAATGCATCTGTTTGGATAACCAGTACCACATATTAAAGTTTATCTCAGCAAATGTGCAATTCACATCAAAATATTCATTGTGACAAAAATGCCCCACGCGTTACTTGTCCCACGCGTTACCTACCTGTTTATTAACCTTGAGAGAAATCAGTTTCATGATTTTTTCTGAAATATTTTGTTTCAGTTACAGTTATTGTTGAAGAAGAAGATGTTGTAATGATTTTATAGTATACCAAGTATTTTCACAGTAATTGAGATAAAAAGTAAAAGAAGAAAAAAAAAAGGACAATCTTTGTGGTCCCACCCATTACTGGAGAATAAATATGCATAAATTAAATACTGAATGCGTGACTCTCATTATTTCTATTGTTTTGAATGAAGATACCCTACTAGTTATCAAAAGCAGCCCAACATATGAAGTTTCAATCTTAACAGTGCAATATAGGCCTAAATCATCTTGTGATGTCCCACGCGTTACTGGTGCAAAATAGCTTGGACTTGCCCTATATGGTATCAAAGCAAAAAAAGATTTAAACAAACAAGAAACAATAAAAAACAAAAATAAAACAACGACAAACCGTGACCGTTCCCATGCTCTGTTTAAAAGCGCCATAAACGTATGAGAACGCATACATATATTGATATAGATCCTGCTCTTTCGTTGGCCTGAAATGCTCTACGGTGACAGGTCATTATAATTTGCTCCTGCGTCAATTGCTTCGGTCTTATTTTCTCCAAAGACTTGGGGCTTAGGTAAGGGTTTGTGATAGGGTTTTTGTTTAGTTCGATGGAGCAAAATTAAATGCCATGGAATCACGCTCTGAAGTGTGAATCTGCGGCCTCTAGATACAGTAGATGCAGTAGTGTGTGGTATATCTTCTTCTTCTCGAGTCACTACGCAGAATGGAATGTTAGATTCTTCTAATACAATGTTGGATGCACTGCCTGGCACAGGGCGTTAAATCTGCTTGTGTGCAAGCCCTGGATGTACCTTGTGCGGCAGCCACGAGGAATGTTATGGCGCAATGGTGATTTAACTGATTCTACAAAAGCATCATAATTGCCAGGGGTAGCGGGAAGATCTATAAAAACAGAGTCTAGGTCATCAGAGAAGCCCTTCCAGTCTGCTTTCTTGAGATTTAAACGTCGCCTGAAGGGAACAGCGCGGGGAGAGATGACTGTAGAGATCTTTAGACCTATTGTTCGATGTTGCGTGTGGGGAATAGGATCCAGGGCAATCTTCTCACACTGATTGGCAACAATACTGGATGTGAAAATCAGATCTGGGTTGTACCCCCGCCTCCATCGTGAGCTGTTGAAAGAAGGAGGGAGCTTGGCGTCATGAATGAGAGACCGTTGGTTGGAGTCTGCCAAGGTCTCGACTAGCTCACAATCTTCATTAGTTTTAGCATAACGCCAATTGACATGGTGGCTGTTAAAGTCTCCAATGACAACACTATTTGATGAGACCGCCGGTGACATTATAGGGGAAACATCAAATATGATGGAAGGAGGTTTATAAACCGAACTGACTGATATTCCCGTGGTGTTGTTGGTATTAAATGATTTCAGTGTCATCCTTATCAGAAATAGATATCTTGTCAGCAGACAGCCCATTGCGTAAAAGTACTTTACTTCCATACTGGTCATGTGGCCTCTCGACAATGAGGGTCATACCCGAGATGCGAGGACGTACCCGTGAAGGTCCGCGATGCGTCTCTTGGAGACAGAGGATATCACAACTATGCTTGGTGCATAGATCGGCCAAAAGATCTTGTTTGGCGCCAGTTAGGCCTTCAATGATCGATTATTATACTCAAGGCCGGCCCTGACAAGGGCCCATGCTTGCGACCTTGGGCATCATCGACAGTTCTAAGGTCAAGTTTAGTCATGGTAATGGTGTGGGATAATTCTTGATATCGTAGATAGCGTAGTGTGGTTGAAGGATTCGCAAGTGGAAAACACCTGACAGGGACCGCGACGTGAATGCTCCTTCAGTGGCCCCTGTGATTGGGATGAATGATGCAATTGTCGTATAGGAAGTCAGTGCTGAATACCCCAATAATGCGGAGACAACTGCATTAAATGAATGTGTTGCAGGCATTATTTCTACAGCTTACCGCTGAGCTAGGTCCAGCGTGAATAGTGGGTACGCATCAGTGACCATGTGGATAGAGTTGCATTTGATTTTGTCCCATCAGGGAGGTCTCACCTCCCTGGTCCCATACATACTAGGGCATCATTTTGTGCATACAATTAGCGGTGTCTCGTGCTGTTACCGCGTGCAGTAATTTTGCATACATTTTACTCTTCCACATGTTTCACTGTGTACCTGCCGGACACTCACTCTTCTTCCAGCGTCCATTTTGTCACCAGATTACCAACACAGGGTTCCAGGCTGTACTTCGTCCATCAGGCTAAACAAAGCAACGAATCTTGGCTTGACGCACAGGTACATGTAAGTATAACAGTTGATTGATATTTACTGACTGCAACAGTTTAACTTCAGTATCAATGTGTGTGTGTGTGTGTGTGTGTGTGTGTGTTGGAAGGGGTGTGTGTATGTATGTATTATGTATACAGTCACTGGCAGCAGAATTACTTACACATAATATTACATTTAATAGCATGTCGGGAAGAAGAAATTGATACTCCCATTTTTTGCAACCCCCTCCCCCCAAAAAAACCAACAACAACAACAAATGGGACTGCATTTGCTTAATTAAATTGGAATTGTGGCCTCCAATTGAGTTTCAACCCCCCCCCCCCCAAAAAAAAAAAAAAAAAAAAAGATCCAATGTCAGCAACAATACAAGAAAAAAAAAACTTTCATCACCGGCATAATCATGATATATTAAAGGGGAGTTCTGGTTTATGCCATTTAACCTCGATTATTATTTTTTTCGCAATATCTTTTAAAGGAGACCGGATGAGTTTTTTTTTTAGACTTTTTCGCATGATCAACTAAAATGTAGTTAGTAAATGTGCAGGGCATACAGATTTTGAGAATTTAAATGACTGGGATGAGGAATAGGAGTGGTGACAAAATTCATAACAAATCACAACGAAATACAAATGTAAGGATGATGATATGGCAGCCGCTCTGAACTATGAATGCGTGATGAGTAGGGGCTCAAGGAAGCAAAAGAAAAGAAAGCATGCATACACAGATTAATTTGTTATTTAAAACACGTGGTTTTGTAATGGCACGACATTGCCACATTTCCGAAATATATAATGAGGCCTGCATGTCATCATAACTCTTCAGTGTGATTTGTTAATTTCAAAAGAAAGAGAGATATATTCCCTATAGAATGATTCAAACGAAAGACGGAAAAAGGAAAAACATATTTTGTTATTTAATTTTTTCTGGAAAACATTTTTTGACCAGTGCTTATGAATATTTAAATCAGCAAGTTGACGAAGTTTTGCCACGATTTTGTACTCCTTTAGCGTACGATAATGACGCAAATTTTATATTGCAGCCGAACAGATACAAAACTTGCCTTAAAACCACGCAAAAATCAAAATAAATGTTAAGTTCTCTAATATATATTGGTATGGGAACATTCTTGTACTAGTGTTAGCTAAAAAAAAAATTTTTTTTCCGAATTTCATAATGTAACATACATGAAAAATTGTGAGGGTATGACATCAACTGGGTCATCATCACCCCCTCTCTTTCCAACGGCCGTTCCGTTAATACGGGACCTCGTATACCGGTTCCCGTGAGAGCAACTGACTTACGGGAACCTGGTATACCAGGTTCCCAACATGAAGACAAGATTGCCTACTTTTCTGGCCTATATTCATGTTTCTTTGTATCGTAATGACCAGGATAATGGGCTTGATAAAAAGGTAAGAGTTCCTTCAATCACCATATAATGTTCTCTTTCTGTTGGAAAAAGAAATGTTTTTATCACAGCATTGTTACCCTTATTTATCTACTTTGCGCCTGCTTTGCTATAAAACTCGTATATTATGAACATGTACATAGTGATCAGAGTTGAGCTCGGGCAGATTTCTGTGTTCGCTGACCACATAGCCCAGTCATGCCATATCAGTGCCTGCATGGTTTTGTGTAGAACAAAGGAGTCCGTGAACCCATCAGCGCACACGTTGTTCATACCTTACACCCTGTCGATACTTTCATTGTTCGATGGTACATGTAGTTGACCGTGGAGAGGGGATACATATTACACCGCTTGACTGCTTTCGCTCAGGTGGATTTCCAAAGAGCTTCAATAAACCTGTCTGTTCTCTGTCGACGCCAAATGAGGCTCATTTGGGGGACATTTAAGGCACTCCGAGAATTGGCGTAGAGTGGTTCTTTCTTCGAAATCTGGGCAGCTTTGTTTGTGGGAACGTGTGTGTATGTTTGTGTCAGTGTGTGTGTTACAGTGAGTGCGTGTGTGGATTGGGATTACCGCGGTAATCTGTATTACGTGGAAGGATTGAAAGGTTAAAGGTCGTGCATGCTCCTGGTAATGCAGGCTATTATAGATGGATGTTTTGAGGGTTGGCAAGATGCCTCGATGTGGGAATGGGTACAATTATTCTTAGGTATTGATAGGCCCTATATGTGGGTAAGAAGGCCGGCTGGACCTTTATCGTTTTGGTCTTCTTCGGGTGATCCAGTAACATAGCGTCATTTGTTCTTGTGATTGATTACTGTATATTGACGATTATTTATAATATAGAACTCGTGTTAAATGTTACATAATGTGCAGATGACAAAATGATACATCTTACGTCCCCCCCCCCCCCCAACTCGCATTTGGTCATCCGTACCACATGCGCGTCCCCGATTTTTCGGGAAAGGGGATTCGGGGAGAAATCCCCGAGAAATCCTGAAACTACGGGGTCTTTTATCATTTTTCCCGAAGTATTTTTAATCGGTTGTAGCTAACAAATCTTTCTCAAAACAATACTAAAGTAGCTGAGAAGAAAGGGGGAATTTTTAAACAGGTGTGTATATGGTTTATTGTGAGTTAATCAAGTAATATTCATCGGACTGCGATCCGATACGTTGGTGGCTAGAAGCAACAAACTTTGTTTTTGGATAGTGACCGATGAGAGAAAATCTCTGTGGAATGGGAGTATCAAATACCATAAAATACTTCCAAAGACATGTCCGCTGCCAGTTTTTTTTGCACCTTACATTTTTTTTTTTTTTGCCTTACAGGCGGACCAGAGACAACCGGGAAGTCATATATTGACCGCCTTGCCAAAACGCCAGAGAGACATGCTCGGGACTTTGCAGTTCGATTTTTGATAATCCCTCTTATCAAAGATTCACCGGAACCAGGAAAGGAAGCTATCAAATGCTCGCCATGGCAACGTGTGTTGAAGATCTTGATGCTTTGTTTGAGGAAGCATGGAACCGCATTCCGCATTTCAATTCCGAACAGTGCTCTGATGACCATCCAAACTCATTGTGTGATGACCAGAGAACGCCACGTGCCAGTAGGGATGTGCACAATGAACTGACGGAGAGGAATGCGCGAGTAGAAGAAGAGAGAGCACCATTGGGAAAGGCGGTAAGAGAAGCAGTCGGCGGAAATCCTTCACAGGCAATTCTGCATGGTTTATTACTCGATACTCACCCCAACATGTGTGCAACTAGTAAATCCTCGTCTCCACACGGGACAAGTAACTATCCCGAATCACCGACAGATGGCACTGGCGACAAAGATGTGACACACGGGGTCCAAGACCTGGGTGAAATAAAAGAAGAGTTTGATGTCTTTGAGGTGAAACACGAACCAGAAGACGATTCGAACGAGTTCACCGAACAACAGCACGTATTAGATATTACCGAATGCACGTCAAAATCACCTGACCAACCCGAAACTACAAGTAACGGGAGAGCTACCTTGCGCTCTCACTTGTTCAGGGCGGTCAGAGCAAACACAAAGCCTGGTGTATATATGGAAGAGCCACACATGGAAGAGCCAGACGTGGAAGAGCCATATACACCACCGAGTGAGATGGAGGAGGAGACAGAGAGCACTGAAGAAGATTGCAGGAATATTAAGAGGATCGGGAGAGAAAGAAAATTGAAGAAAAAAGAAGAAATGAAAGAGAAGAAAGCCGAAGAAAACTCACACCTGAGAGAACCTTCATGTCTTAAGCGTGGGTCGAACGACTTTTATCGAGGCTTGAAAAAGTACCAATTACGGGGAAAGTTCACGGATATTTGCATAGATGAAGTGCGAGACATTTTTGAAAAAGTTGTAGTTAACAGACGTCATTGCTTCAGATGTAAATTATGTTCCAAGACACTTGGCCAAGTGATTAGCGCCATCAAACATTGCAAGTCACATCTCAGGGGAGACAACTTCTTTTGTGGCAAATGCGGACGGAAATTCAAGAGCAAATTCAGTTACGACATTCACCTGGAATTTCATGCACAGGGGCAGTGGAGAGAAATCCCAGGTCCAAACAGCCGTCCGTTCGCATGTTCGATGTGCCACAAGTTCTTTCCCACTCAAGCTTTATTGTCATCCCACAGAATGGCTCACACCGAAGAATTGCCGTATCGTTGTGGCGTCTGCGACAGAGGGTTCCGGGGAACAAAGCGACGTGATACGCACGAACATACACATCAACGGGTCAAGAAGAAACTAGAGTGTCCTGTTTGTGGGCAAACTCTTACCTGTCTCGAAGGTCTTGCTTCTCACATGAGAAGACACAAATACTACAAGGCAGAAATCGAAGCATACGCTTGTGACAAGTGTCCAGAAACCTTTGTATCAGCACCAAAACTCTTCGATCACATAAAAGCGCTCCATCCTCCCCGTCCTTTTAGTGAGACATGCGAGAAGTGTGGTCGCAGTTTTTGTTATCCTGCCGTCCTTCAACAGCACCAACAGTCCTGCTGTACCCAGCCCAGTACTGAACGAAAGACATTCCCTTGCAAGGTGTGCGGTAAAGTATTCGCAAAGAGTATGTTGTTGTCCCGTCACAAAAAGATCCATTCAAGTACCCGTCCTTTCAAGTGTCAACACTGCGACATGGCTTTCAGGCAATCCGATGCCAGACATCGGCATGAGATGCTACATTTCAAAGATGGCGAGTTTCGTGACGTCACCAGGCATACGTGGAAGGTCAGCCACGGAAAGGATGGGAGACAACTTCGCTAGAAACCTTAGCGTCCATGTTTTTACAATTAAGCTGAAGACCCTGCATGATTGCACATCACCTTACTGTCAGTTCTTTTTTTTGGGGGGGGGGGAGGAGGTGGGGGGACTGAAAGTGACAAAACAGTCATCTTCCTTTTTTTTAAATTGCAATGATATTAGTATATTTCATGTATTGCCTTCATCGTTGAAACCTTGACTCCCCAAAAGAAAGGTGTTTAATGTAGTTAAATGACATATGGTGTTGTCATGACTGGATTGTAATGGACATCGATGTATGTGATAATGGTTTATTTATTTATTATTATTATTATTATCACGATCAAGTCATTCATGTACATCGTCTCTCCGATTTTTTCCCCCTTACTCCCAGTGCCTATTCTACTGTATCGACATTTCTTATGTTATGTGAAGAAATATCTAGCTTGGGTTAATGTATGGGATATTCCGTTCATTGATCAGTGCAAAGAAGAGCTCACATATATATTCGTGTGCGGGAAATTTGATTCATGAAATATTAAAAAGGAATGTTTTAGAACGTAAAAAGTTTTTTCTTCTCTTTACACCTCCATGAGCCAGTAATGATATTATGATCACATAAGCATACAACGTAGAGGCATCGGCTGGTGCCTGTTTTGAAGAATATGAAAAAAAATTACTTTTCCCCACAGCTAGAAGAATCAAAATAAAGGGAACCGTTATTCATGCGCATTCAATTACATGTATTTTACATCTCCATTCTTTCCATCGTTCCAAACCCAATAATGTTCTGCATATAATGTATAGGGCTGGCCTAAATCATCGTTCATGAACGCCCAGTTATCTAGAGTACATGAAGATGATATGTTATTTTTGTAGAAATTTGTTGACACAAATGCAGTCTTATACAGTTTTTGTAGCAGGACAAAGATCTATTACTACTGTATTAATCAGAATAGAAAGACAAAACGTAGCAGATTTGCAATGCTACGTCAAACGGCACGAATATGATTTCTCACAATTCTTACAGTTATTTTTTTTTACAGGCATAATCCTAATATAATGTTGACAGTATTACTGGTGACGTCAAAATATGAATGCTTGAGCTTTGATTATATACAGTATATGTATTAAGTGTTTTATAAGACAACGTACTTGTACCGCGCGTTTGTGTATTCTCCGTGTTTTCTCAAGGCACCATGTTTTGATTACTTGATTCACGTAGATAAAAGAAGTTACAATACATCCTTTTCATTCCATTGTAAGATTCGAACCTATTTCTAAATACTTGTATTCTTTCATTTATAAACGATCAAAATCTCACAACCATGCGCATCAGTGTGGTCGCTGCGCTCCTTCGCTTGCGAGCCGCATTGATTTTTTTGCCTCCCCCACCCGAAAAAACCCTCCTGTATAAGGCTACTATAACAAATATAATCATCTTCGATCAACACAATGCATTTGATTATACCTTGTGAACTCGTTCTTTTTTTTCAATTTGTGCTTCCCATAATGGGAGAAAATGACAATCTTGTTCATTCTTTTTGCTGTTATCAATTGAATCTGTTTTTTCATTGATCAAATAAAAATTATTTGTAATCGTTATCTGTTGAATCACTCATCGTTATGTCATTATTATGTTCATGTTGGTAGGTTGTTAAGATCTCAAGATATTGCGTTACGTGTCCGTCATAGCGAAGCCACTCGGTTATATTTTCCCCCGAATATCTACTTTGCGTCCTGATTAAAACTAATAACTAGTATTGTATTCTGCTGATTGAGAATCTTCAAATAATATGAGACAATTATCGTATGCTCTGTGCACAGATGAATTCCCGTTTCCATTGTACAGTTCCATATTACAGTAAATGTGAGAAATTCATATCCTTCAGGAGAGTAAATATAATACATGAGCAAACGTAAGATATGAATGTATATGTATATCTTCATATGATATGCACAACTAATTAAGCCTATTCTACTTATGCAGGGCTCGACACTAACTTTATTTTTCATCACCAAAATCATCAATTTCAAATTTTTGGTGGCCCGAGAGAAAGATTCGGTGGCCCGAAAAAAAAAAACATTGATAAAAGTCAACTTTTTTTTTAAATAAGTCGCACACTCACTGCATGTATTTATGCATTTCCGGCGCAAAAAGTTACGAATTTATTGACACACTTTTCAAAAAAATTTGGTGGCCCGAGGTGGGCCACCAAATTTGCCCTTTTCTGAAATTTGGTGGCCCGACTTTCATTTTTGGTGGCCCCGGGCCACCGGGCCACCGTTAGTGTCGAGCCCTGACTTATGCATACATAATTTATAAGCCTTTATACACATGCACATATACATTTTATGTATTCTGTGTAGATTTGTGTATTTTTTATATTCTGTATAGGCACATATTTGGGCTCAAAACCAGCTTCTTTCTCTTGGGGCAAAAAAAGGGTCACCAATAGATTTGATGGTCCCGACACGAGCACTGAAAGTTGGACCTGTGAGCTGTAATATGTAAAGCCACTATTATTATCATTATGATAATAATAATAATAATAATAATAATAATGATAATAACAATATTTTTATTCTTATTATCATCATCATCATCATTATAAAGGCACAGGGCCGACGGACCATCGCTGAATATCGAGACCTATATATAAACATGTATATATATATATATATATATATATATATAATACACAGACATACATATATGTATGTGTGTTTGTATGCGTGCGTGTGCGGATGTGTGAGTGTGTATGTTATATGATTATACAAGTGTATTACATCCGCACATTTACATTATACAATGGACTTGGTATATTCAAGGGCCGGTCCATTAGCGCTTTGAATATTCCACTCTCTTAGTCATGTGCGGTATACCAACTGTCAACCTTCTTCAGACATACACACGTACACACACACACACACACACATCTACTCATGTTGATACATCATGTTGCCGATGTCAACATTACAGTAAAGGAAAGTTGACATATTTGAGTGTTTTTGCGTATCAAAGTTTAGTGCAACTTCGTTTCTAAACTACACAAGCACTAATTCCTTGAAAAACAGCATAAATGCATTCATTCATTGTGGGATTATTGATTCTTAATGTCACATCGTAATCGTAAATATATCAGTAGCATACAAATTGCATGGCCACGGAAATGAAACCCAATATTGAGATAAAAGTCATATCTGTCTGTAGGCTAAAATATCATATATATATATATATATATATATATATATATATATATTCATATATATCCCGTCGAAAATACATTTGAAGAGACGAGAAAGAAGAAAAGAAAGAGAAAATAGAAAGAAGGATGAATTATAACTGCACAAGACCACAAACTATCATTGTGCCATTCGTTGTAGTCATTTTGGTACAACGAACTGACGTAAAGTACTCTATCAATATACCATATTTTATTTTTCAGCACAATAATTGCAGGGAGCGAACACTTTTTTTTAGAGTGTCGTAAGTTTCAGAAAATGAAGTACATTTGTATATCGGTATACAGCTGTAGATGAATCACCCAACTCTCTGTTCGGATTAGCTGTTATGTTCAGAATTGGTTCATAAACAGGAGGTGATTTCTATAACAATATTTCAACGACATTAAATTATAAGGATATTAAAGCATTGGTCGAGACGAGAATGGGGCCTTAAATCTTCTGCGAGATACCAAGACACCGCTTATGAAAAAGTATAGAGTTGTACAACGTATACCATTCTAAGGTGAATAAAATTTCAATTATGGTGGTAATCGGTTTTGTAATGGCTGAGCTATCTAAAAACAAATTAAAACAAATCAACCGTAATAAAAGGTGAGTCCGGCCTTATAAGGTTGCTCTGTTTTGGATATCTCGGCCATTCCAAAACAAATTTTCATCAAATAAACGTTCCTCTTGGAATTACATGCTCTTTCACATCTTATTAGAGGTTTCTCATTATCTCACCAAAAAAAAAAAAAAAAAAAAATGTTAGAAACTTGAAGTTATATCTTAACCAAACTATACAATCCCTTTAACTGTCACGTAAAGACGCAACGGAGTACACTGAAATAAAGTACGTCTACACGTATTCAAGAGTCCTTGAACTGTGGGGACCAGGATTCTGTTCGAGCGAAGTTTTCACTTTTATGTTTCCTGGGTGAAAGCCTTCTTCAATTTCTGATGATTGTTGTTTTTGTGTGTTTTTGTTTGTTTTCTGTTTTCTGCTTATGCTTGTGCTAAATGCTGAAGTAACAAGGATTACTAACCAACAATATTAAATAACGCCGACAAAATGATTCGTCTCGGATGATTAATTTTTAGCTCACCTGAGCCAAAGGCTCAAGTGAGCTATTGCGATCGTTCTTCGTCCGTCGTCCGTCGTCCGTCGTGCGTCGTCCTACGTGCGTAAACTTTTTACATTTTCATCTTCTTCTTGAAAACCCCAGACCGATTTTCACCAAACTTGGTAGGTAACATCCCTAGGGGGTTAGGAATTCATATTTTTAATTGGCACCATGCCCCACCCAGGGGGCCCTCAGGGGGCCCAACCCCCCCCCCCAAGAAAAAAAAATTAAATAAAAATATATTTTCTCTAGAACCAGAAGTGATGGAGCTAAGTTAATACAATGAGTTAGTACATTGATGACTGTAGTTTCAAGTTTGTTCATGGCGGAATCAGGGGTGCCCCCGTGGGATTAAGGGAAGGGGGTGTGGAGGGGTCCAAATGGGGCCTAAATTGTACATTTTCATCTTCCTCTTGAGAACCCCATGACCAATTTTCACCAAACTTGACAGGTAGCAACCCTAGGGGGCTAGAAACTGAATTTGTAAAAATGGGCACCATACCCCACCCAGGGGCCCCCCAGGGGGCCCAAACCTCCTAAAATGTAGGAATCTTTAAAAATCATCTTCTTTAAATCCAGAAGTGGTAGAGCTAAGTTAATACTATTAGTTAGTACATTGCTGACTGTAGTTTCAAGTTTGTTCATGGCTGAATCAGGCGTGCCCCCCTTGGGACCTAGGGGAGGGGGTGGGAAAGGGTCCTCATAGGGCCCAAAATGTACATTTTCATCTTCTTCTTGAGAACCTCATGACGGATTATCACCAAACTTGGCAGGTAGTATCCCTAGGGGCACAGGGTATCAATCAATTCAAATGGGCACCGTATCCCCCCAGGATGGCCCCAGGGGGCCCAAACCTCCCAAAATTAAGGAATCTTTAAAAATCTTTTCTAGAATCAGAAGTGATAGAGCTAACTTGATACAATGAGTTAGTACATTAATGACTGTAGTTTCAAGTTTGTTCATCACAGATCCAAGGGTGCTCTTCTTGGGGGCAGGGGGAGTTGTGGGGAGGTCCAAATGGGGGCCTGAAGTGTACATTTTCATTTTCCTGAAAACCTCATGATGGATTTTCATCAAATTTGGCAGGAAGTATCCCTAGGGGTTAGGATTTATCAAAATGGGCACCATGCCCCACCCAGAGGGCCCCAGAGGGCCCCCAATCCCCTCAAAATTAAGAAATCTTAAGAAAAAATCTGGGTCCTTATTGTACATTTTCATCTTCTACTAGAATACCTGGTCAAATTTTGGTAGAGCTGTTAATAATTTAGATTAGTGACTGCGTGAAAAGTGAACTTGCGATACTCAGGTGAGCGCTAGACCCGCGGGTCTCTTGTTCTTATGCACCGGTGGAAGTAGCGTGGTTACGAGATCGCAAGAGCGCCACCACAGTTCCAAGGAGAAGTACCACGCATGCGCATGCCACGACGAGAAGGCTATAATACTCACGATCCCTGGTGAACCTCCTGAAATCGATGAGAAAAAGATTTGAGACATAATTTATGTTTACCTGTGTATGTTACGTGCCACATCAAATATCTTTTTCTCTATTTGTCTTTTCTATATCTTTACAGGCTGTATATCTATTCTTCTTTCTGTGTGAAAATATCTAAGTAGGTCTACCTTATCTTCAACGTGAGAGCGTGGTGTGTTCGTGTGTGTATAATAGAGAGAGAGAGAGAGGGAGAGAGAGAGAGAAAGTGGGAGGGACAGGGAGAGAGAGAGAGAGAACAAAGAGAAGAAAAAGCAAAATCAGCACAAAAGAAGAGTTGCGTTTGCGTTGATATTCTTTCAAGGGGATGGTATACGTGGTATAGTTTTGTTTTATATAGACATTCAAGTTTGAACTCTTTGTTTTATGCGAAATGATTAGAATCCACTTCTATACTATTTTAAAAAGCATACTGTTCTAAAAGGAACTAACGTTTTATTAGAAGAAAATTAGTGGCTGTACGGACATCCAAAAGCAAAGTGGTCTAATAAAAGGTGGGTCCATAGTTGTGCTTAATGTTGGGATTAACTGGTTGTAAATTCATTGTATGTTAACAGGTTCGTCAGGTTTTTTAAGCATACCAAAATAATTGTAATGTTGCTTTCTTTTTGATTGTATATTGCCTTTTTTTAAGTTAGGGAAATTCATTTATGGCATTGAAAAAGTAAATTGACATGAAAAGGTACAGACTCTCAAAGTGTTCACGCATGTTACATGAAGTTTTCAATCAAACGGAGAAGGCGGTAAAACAAACCTTGCGCCTTCCTTGTTTGTCTATTTATTTGTTTCATTGGTTACGTTCAGACGACAAGCCTTAACCTCGAGGTTAGAGCTTGTATAAAGTTATTGACCGTGAAGACGCACTCGTAGTTAGCTAACCTCGAGGTTAGCTCGATATTAAGAGCCACGAAAAGTCTTATGGTTAGCGCTCTAACCATAGTAGCTAAGCACCGTGTGGACACAAAAATCGACGCACTCACAGGGGCAGGAATTTAAGCTCTAGTTTTCGTAACCTCGAGGTGAGGGCTTGTCGTCTGAACGTAACGAGTGACTGATTTGACAGTGGGCACGTTCTTGACACCGTCACAATCCTGACGAGGTCATGCCATGAAAGTGGCTGCTTTCCGATTATCTGCTGTATATATGTAGAAAACAAAAGAAAGAAAGAAAGAAAGAAAGAAGTGTGGCATACTTAGCGTCTCCCCCTCCCCCTCCCTCCCCCCCCCCCCGAGATTATAGGTTCATTATTTTGCACTCTGAACTGCTGAAATTCGTTTTGAATAACGTCACAGACATCATACACTGTGGTAGTCTGCTCAGGTCTCCAACAGTGACTGCTATGATAAAGGAACCATGTCTGATCCCGATGCAATCGCGCCCCCGCCAATGAATTTGTTAAAATAATTAATCTTCAGCTTGTGATTTTGTTGTTGATTTTGTCATAACAATACAGATTGTTGTAGTTTGTACTGAAATCCTGATATTTCAACAAAACCAGACATGGTTCCTTTTGTCGCGCATCAAAGCAAAAAACAATCAAACAAACAAGAAACAAAAGAAAAAAACGACAAACGTGACCGTTATCATGCTCTCTTGAAACACGCCATAAACGTCTGCGAACGCATATGAGATCTTTAATGGACGTATCTCGATATAGATCCTACACTTTCGTTGCCCTGAAATGCTCTACGGTGACACGTCATTATGATTTGCTCCTGCATAGCGGCAATAGCTCCGCGGTCTTATTTTTTCCAAAGACTTGGAGTTTAAAGGGTATGGCTAGTAACTAATCAGTGGGAATCAATGGGAATGCTGGGGGATGATTGTTCCAATCCTTGTAGTGTTCCTTTTTAAGAGTACATTTTATTATAATATAGTAATTATGACATAATTTTCACACAGAGATAGAATAATCATCTATTCCTGTGTGAAAATAGCTTGCTTCAAAATGGTCTCTTTTTTCAAGTAATGTGCAGTTTAATGTTTCCAAGTTAGCATGCCTGTACAGTGACGGCGGGGCGTCAATATGAGATCATACTGAAGCATATAATTTTCACATAATAATCCCACAAGGATTGGAACAATCATCCCAGAGCATTCCCACTGATTCCCACTGATCAGTTACTAGCCATCCCCTTTAAGTGAGCTAGGTTTGTGATAGGCGGGTTTTTTGTTTTAGTTCGATGGAGCAAAATTAAATTTCATGGAATTACAAAGTATGAACCCGCGGCTTCTAGATACAGTAGATGCACTAGTGTGTGGTATTTGTGACGTGGATGAATAAGCCTCTCCGATTAGGTGGCAATAGTCGGATAGGAAGTCAGTGCTGGATAGCTCGATAATGCGGAGACTACTGGATTAACTGTTGCAGGCACCCTTATTTCTGGAGCTTACCGCCGAGCTGTAGGACCAGCGTGAATGGTAGTGGGTCCACATCAGTGACCATGTGGACAGTGTTGCATTTGATTTTGTCCCATACATATAAGGCATCATTTTGTGCATATCATTTGGTGCATACAATTCGATGTGTCTCGCGTTGTTACCGTGCAGTAATTTTGCATACATTTTACTCTCCACATGTTTCACTGTGTACCTGCCGGACACTCACCCTTCTTCCAGCGTCCATTTTGTCACCAGAATACCAACACAAGGTTCCAGGCTGTACTTCGTCCATCGAAAGCAGTGAATCATGGCGGAATGGACATGTAAGTATTATTGGGTTGATTGATGTTCACTGACTGCAACAGTTTACCTTCAGTATCAATGTGTATGAGTGATACTTTTATCTAAAAAAATAACAACAAATTACACTGCACTTGCTTAAATTGGAATTATATGGCCTCCAATTGAGTTTTACCCCACTCCCCTAAAGAGCAGCAATAGAAAAAAATATATATATATCAGGCATAGGGACTAATAATGACATATAAAGAGAAGTATGGTTTGTGCCATTAACGTCGATTATTTTTTTTTTTATGCCTCCGCTACGAAGTGGTGCCGGAGGCATTATGTTTTCGGGTTGTCCGTCCGTCCGTACGTACGTCCGTCCGCTTTTGTTTACACGATCACTTGGGTAATATTGACTGGAATTTAACCAAACTTGGTCCAAGTATAAAGTATGATGGGGCAATTGTTTAGTTAGATTTTGGGTGAAATCGGCCAAAGGTCAAAGGACAAGGTCAAATCATGAAATTGTATCTGTTTACGCGATAACTGACGACTGGATCGAGCAAATTTCACCAAACTTTGTCGGAGGATGATGTATGATTGGGCAATTACTTGAAAAGTTTTGAAATCGGACAGAGGTCAGAGGTCAAAGATCAAGGTCAAATCCTAAAATTTATCTGTTTACGTGATAACTCGATCAAAACTGGATGAAGCAGCTTTCACCAAACTTGGTCCAAGGATGATGTATGATTGGACAATTAGTTGAGTAGATTTTAGTGACATTGGCGAGAGGTCAAAGGTCAAAAGGTTAAGGTCAAATGCTAAAAATGTTGCTATTTCCCCCCATATCTATGCAATGCCCAAAGATATTTTCTTGAAACTTGGTGTGTAGACATGTACTTCTGCGTAAAGATTCTCCAAAGAGAGTTTCATGTCATAAGGTCAGAGGTTAGGTGAAAGTGTTGCAATATCACTTTTCTCGCAAATGGTTCAATAGATCTTCATTGAACTTGGTACATACACATGTACTGACTGGCATTAATTATCTAGGGAATTTATGGGTCGTGGGTCAATAGTCAGGGGGTCAAAGGTCAAGGTGAACTCAAAATTTTACTATTTCCCGATATACCAGTATATGCAATGCTTGCATTATCATTTTTAAAACTTAATATATTAAACATGCATTGACTAGTGCAGATTCTCCGGGAAATTTCCAGCTAGAATTTCAAAGGTTAAGGGTCAAAGGCCAGGTTTCAATCACCCCCCCCCCAAAAAAAAAAAAAAAAAAAAAAATCTATTTTGTACTGTAATTACACTCTTTCTTCATACCTTGGAAAGTACTCAATGCATAAACTTATAAAAGGGTCCGTCAGAAGACAAGTAAAAATTCTCAATTCCCAAAGTACATTGTATGTGTACCTGCACTCCTAGACAATTATAGCAAACCCAGTTCAAGGAAAGTAAACATTCAAGATATTTCTGACAAACCTGTCATTTCAATATTTGGCCAGTTATGTGAAACTGTAATCACACATTATGAAGACATTGTACTAAACACCTATCATTCATTATGGCGGAGGCATCAGTCGCCATAGCGACATTTCTAGTTCGCAATATATCTTAAGGAGACTGGATGATTTTGTTTTCAGACTTATACGAATGATCAACTATAAAGTGGTTAGTAATACTGTGTAAGGCATACAGAGTTTGAGAATTCAAAGTGATTGGGATGAGGAATAGGAGTGGTTTGAAAATTCATAACCAACACAATGAAACAAGGATGATGACATGGCAGCCTCACTAAACCAAGAATGCGTGAGTAGGGACTCAAAGAAGCAGTAGAAAAGAAATCTTACATACACATGTGAACTTGTTCAGCACATGGTTCTGTAAATGGTACGACATTGCCACATTTCCGAAATAATATGTTATGAATCCTGCAAAAAAATGTGCAAATCATCGATCATTCTTCAGTGTAATGTGTTAATTTCAAAAGAAAGAAAGTACTGTCCCTTATGAGGCACACAGGGTGTTGCCGTAGAGCGATTCTTTTTTTCTGCGAAATCTGGGTAGCTTTGTGTGTGTCAACGTATGTGTGTCAGTGTGTGCGATACGGTGCGTGTGTGTCTGTGGATTAGTAATCTTACGTGGAAGGATTGAAAGGCTAAAGGTCATGCATGCTAATGGGGGTGCAGGCTAGTATAGATGGATGTCTTGAGGGCACTGGCGTAGCCAGGGGGGGGGGGGGGGGGGGCGATGGGGGCGGTCGCCCCCCCTAAGATTTGGACCGGGGATTTGGGAGGCGGAAAAAAAAAATGCGTGTATACTGTATGCATGCACATGAAGCGGGTCTCCTTTGCAACCTTTCATCAAATAAGATATTTTTTTTTGAATATTTCACTCAAAGTGTGCACCAGATCGTTGAATTTCAATTCAAAATATGCAAAATCTCTCGTGCTTGGGAGGGGGTATCCCCCTCCCGAAACCCTCCCCCTCTGTGCCTCTTTCCCTAGCTAAGTACACTTTTTAGATTTACAAAAAATTATGAATAATTCTGAGTGCACAAGACTTATCACTAATCATTCCGAAAACTCAAGGTTCCCTCATGTATAAGGGGAATTTCCCCTTTTAATCGACCCTTTCCTCCCTCAGCCCCCCCCCCCCCCGCCCCCCATCAGTTTTTTTTTTTTTTTTTTTTTGGTGATTTCCCAAATGTTGATTCCATCAAAATATGCGTATACGACATATCTCAATTTCAACCTTAAAAAGGCAAAAGCGCCATCGGAAGGGAAGGGTGGAGATAACACTCGCCCACGCCTTCTCCCTGCTCGCCCCCCCCCCCCCCGCCATACATAGAAGTAGAATGTGGCTATACCCAGATCGCTTTATTTCAATTCTAAAAACGCAAAAGCTCCACGAGCGGGAGGGGGAATCCCCCTTCCCCTAAGCTCTACCTCACTAGACTTTATACATACACACAGATGGTGCACATTCGGAATAAGAGCTAAATTCCGTGATTTTAACACTTTGATGAAAAAGTATTGCACCAAAAATTTGCACCAGATCGCTGAATTTCAGGTCTGAAAACGCAAAATCACCTTCGTGTGGCAGGGGATATGCCCCTATCTACACCCTCGTGTGCATGCTTTTTCTGTTTGATTGCTGAACAGACAGCGTTCATGATATTCAGTGCAAGAATTAATACAAGAAGACCAGTGTATTTAAATTATACCATTTTATAGGCAAATTGTTCAATAATAATCTACACTAAAATATACTGCAACCTTAAACAAGTGGCACTGTTTCACGTCGATGAAACACGCAAAAACATGCATCAAATTGCACCATTTGCAATATCAAAATGCAAAAAGTTCTTATCGTTGGAGGGAGAAACCCCCCTCCCACACCCTCCCCTCCCCCTTCGCTCGCTCCGCTCGCTCGGGTTCAGTCGCGTTCATGATATTCAGTGAAAAGAATTAATACAAGAAGTGTGTTTAAATTATACCATTTAATAGGCAAATTGTTCAATAATAATCTACACTAAAATATACTGCCAATCCCTTAAACAAGTGGGACTGTTTCACGTCGATGAAACGCGCAAAAACATGCATCAAATTGCACCATTGGAAAATCAAAATGCAAAAAGTTCTTACCGTGGGAGGGGGAAAAAACCCCCCTCCCACACTCTCCCCTCCCCCCTCGCTCGCTCCGCTCGCTAGGGTTAAGACGCGTTCATGATATTCAATGAAAAGAATTAATACAATAACTGTATTTAAATTATACCATTTTATAGGCAAATTGTTCAATAATAATCTACACTAAAATATACTGCTATATACCTCAAACAAGTAGGACTGTTTCACGTCAATAAAACGCGCAAAAGCATGCATCAAATTGCACCATTGGAAAATCAAAATGCAAAAAGTTCTTACCGTGGGAGGGGGGAAACCCCCCTCCCCTCCCCCCTCTCTCGCTCCGCTCGCTAGGGTTCAGTCGCGTTCATGATATTCAATGAAAAGAATTAATACAAGAAGTGTATTTAAATTATACCATTTTATAGGCAAATTGTTCAATAATAATCTACACTAAAATTTACTGCGATATACCATTAAACAAGACTGGGACTGTTTCACGTCGATAAAACGCGCAAAAACATGCATCAAATTGCACCATTTGCAACATCAAAATGCAAAAAGTTCTTACCGTGGGAGGGGGGACACCCCCCTCCCACACCCTCCCCTACCCCCTCGCTCGCTCCGCTCGCTCGGGTTCAGTCGCGTTCATGATATTCAGTGAAAAGAATTAATACAAGAAGTGTATCTAAATTATACCCTTTTATAGGCAAATTGTTCAATAATAATCTACATCAAAATAAACTGCTATCATAAACAAGTGGGACTGTTTCACGTCGATAAAACGCGCAAAAACATGCATCAAATTGCACCATTTACAACATCAAAATGCAAAAAGTTCTTACCGTGGGAGGGGGGACACCCCCCTCCCACACCCTCCCCCCTCGCTCGCTCCGCTCGCTCGGGCTCGGTCGCTTCGCTCCCTCGCAGACTAACCGCCCCCCCCCCTAAGATGAAATCCTGGCTACGCCGTTGCTTGAGGGTTGGCAAGATGCCTCGATTAGGGAATGGGTACAAGATAGGCCCTACGTGTGGGTAGGGAGGCCGGCTGGACTCCTATCGTTTTTGTCTTCTTCGGGTGATTCAGAAATTACATGGTCTTTTATAATTTTACCGAAATATTTGTAATTAGATGTATACATGTAGGTAACAAATCTTTCTCAAAGTGTTTAACAGTCCTGAAATAGCTATGTCCCCCCCCCCCCCTTCCAAAAAAAGGGGGGGATGTTTAAAGAGGGGTGGTGTGTGGCTTGCTGTAAAGTAATCAAGTAATATTCATCGGACTGCGATCCGATACGTGGGTGGCTGGAAGCAACAAACTTTGCTTCTGGTGAGTGACCGATAAGACGAAATTTCTGTGGAATGGGGGTATTAAATTTCCTGTAATGCCGTTAAGATTTTGTCCGCTGCCAGTTTTTAACGCTTTGCATTTTTTTTTTTGTGTGTGTGTGTTTTTGGTTTCTTTGTCTCACAGGAGAAATAGATGCAACCGGTAAATCATCTGTTGATCGTCTTGCCAAAAAGCAAAAAGAGAAATTGGAGAATGGAATCGTGAAGACAGTTGCATGCTCAGGACTTTACAGTTCAATTCTTGATAATCCGTCTTGTCAAAGATTCACCGGAACCAGGAAAAGAAGCTGTCAAATCCTCACCATGGCAACGTGTCTCGAAGATCTTGATGCTTTGTTTGAAGAAGCTTGGAACCGCATTCCGCATTACGATTCCGAACAGTGCTCTGATGACCATCCAAACTCATTGTGTGATGACCAGACAACGCCACGTGCCAGTAGGGATGTGCATAACGAACTGACGGAGCAAAATGCGCGAGTGGAAGAAGAGATAGCACCATTGGGGAAGGCAGTAAGGGAAGCAGACGGCGGAAAACCCTCACAGACAATACTGCGAGGTTTATTACTCGATACTCACCCCAACATGTATGCAACCAGTAAATCCTCATCTCCACACGGGACAAGTAACTATCCCGAATCAGCGACAGATGGCCCTGGCGACAAAGCTATGACACCCGTGGTCCAAGACCTTGATGAAATAAAAGAAGAGTTCGATGTCTTTGAGGTGAAATACGAACCAGAAGACGATTCGAACGAGTTCACCGAACAACATCACGTACTAGATATTACCGAAGGCACGTCAAAATCACCTGGCCAACACGAAACTACAAATGATGCGAGAGCTACCTCGCGCGCTCACTTGTTCAGGGCGGTTAGAGCAAACACAAAGCCTGGTGTATATATGGAAGAGCCACACATGGAAGAGCCAGACGGGGAAGAGCCGGACGTGGAAGAGCCATATACACCACCGAGTGAGATGGAGGAGGAGACAGAGCAGGAGACAGAGAGCAGTGACGAAGATTGCAGGAATATTAAGAGGATCGGGAGAGAAAGAAAATTGAAGAAGAAAGAAGAAATGAAAGAGAAGAAAGCCGAAGAAAACTCACACCTGAGAGAACCTTCATGTCTTAAGCGTGGGTCGAACGACTTTTATCGAGGCTTGAAAAAGTACCAATTACGGGGAAAGTTCACGGATATTTGCATAGATGAAGTGCGAGACAATTTTGAAGAAGTTGTAGTTAACAGACGTCATTGCTTCAGATGTAAATTATGTTCCAAGACACTTGACCAACTGTTTAGCGCCATCAAACATTGCAGGTCACATGTCAGGGGAAAGTACCTCTTTTGTGGCAAATGCGGACGGAAATTCAAGAGCAAATTCAGTTACGACATTCACCTGGAATTTCATGCACAGGGGCAGTGGAGAGAAATCCCAGGTCCAAGCAGCCGTCTGTTCGCGTGTTCGATGTGCCACAAGTTCTTTCCCACTCAAGCTTTATTGTCATCCCACAAACTGACTCACACTGAAGAATTACCGTATCGGTGTGGCGTCTGCGACAGAGGGTTCCGGGGATCAAAGCGACGTGATACGCACGAACATACACATCAACGGGTCAAGAAGAAACTAGAGTGTCCTGTTTGCGGGCAAGCTCTTACCAGTCCCGAAGGTTTGGCTTCTCACATGAGAAGACACAAATACTACAAGGCAGAGATTGAAGCATACGCTTGTGACAAGTGCCCGGAAACCTTTGTATCAGCACCAAAACTCTTCGACCACATAAAAGCGCTCCATCCTCCCCGCCCTTTTAGCGAGACATGCGAGAAGTGTGGTCGCAGTTTCTATTATCCTTCCGCCCTTCAACAGCATCAACAGTCCTGCGCAGAACGTCCGACATTCCCTTGCAAGGTGTGCGGTAAAGTGTTCGCCAAGAGTATGACGCTGTCCCGTCACAAACAGATCCATTCCAGTACCCGTCCTTACAAGTGTCGACACTGCGACATGGCTTTCAGGCAATCCGATGCCAGACATCGGCATGAGATGCTACATTTCAAAGATGGCGAGTTTCGTGACGTCACCAGGCATACGTGGAAGGTCAGCCACGGAAAGGATGGGAGACAACTTCGGTAGAAACCGTAGCGTCCATGTTTTTACAATTAAGCTGTAGTACCTCTATGGTTGCACATCAACTTATCATTTTGATTTTTCTTTTTGAAGGGGGGGGGGCGGCTGAACGTGAGAAAACAGTCATCTTCCTTTTTTTTGTATTGCAATGATATTAGTATATTTCATGTATTGCCTTCATCGTTGAAACTTTGACTCCCCAAAGGAAAGGTGTTTAATGTCGTTTAATGACCTATCGTATGGTCATGACTGGATTATAATGTACATTGTATGTGATTATGTTCTTTTTTTACGATCAAGTCATTCATGTACATCGTTTCTCCGATTTTTTTTTCTGCACTCCCAGCGCCCATTCTATAAATATCGACATTTATAATGCTATGTGAAGAAATATCCAGCCTGGGTTAACGTGTGCGATAATTGGTTCATGAAACAGTGCAAGAAAGAGGTGATATTCGTGTGCGGGAAATTTGATTCATGTAATATAAAAAAGAAAGTTTTAAAACGTATAAAGCGTTTTCTTCATTTTTCACCTCCATGAGACAGTAATGATATTATGATCACATAAGCATGCAAATGAGAAGCATCGGCTGGTCGCCTGTTTTGAAGAATATGAAAAAGAGACAAAGAAAAATATTACTTTTTCCCACAGCTAGAAGAATAAGAATAAAGGGAGTCATTTTTCATGCGCATACCGTCAAATACATGTATTGTACATCTCCATTCTTCACACCGCTCTAAACCCAATAATGTTCCGCATATAATGTATAAGCCTAAATCATCGTTCATGAGTGCCCAGTTACCCTGAATGCATGAAGATATATTATTTTGATAGAAATTTGTTGACACAAATGCAGTCTTATAGTTGGACAAAGATACTGCTATATTAACTAAAATAGAAAGACAAAACGTAGCAAATTTGCCATGCTACGTCAAACGACACGAACACAATTCTTACTGTAATTTTTAACAGGCATAATCCTAAAATAATGTATCGTTGACAGTATTGTGACATCAGAATTTGACTCCACTTTAATTCACTATTATTATGTATAAGTGTTTTATAAGACGAGGCAATTGTACCGCGCATTTGTGTATTCTCTGTATTTCTCAAGGCACTATGTTTGATTGCTTGATTCACGATAGATGAAAGAAGTTACAATTCATCTTTGTCATTCCACCATTGGAAAATTCGAAGTGATATCTAAATGATGTACGTGTATTCCTTCATTTACAAACTCTCGCAATCTCATGACCGTACGCAGCAGTTTGGTCGCTGCGCTCCTTCGCTTGCGTGTCCCATTGAAAATTATTTTTGCCTCCCCCCCCCCCCCCGAAAAAAACCCTCGTGTATAAGGCTACATTCACAAATATAGTCATCTTCGATCAACACATTTGCATTTTGCTATCATACCTTGTGAAATCGTTCTTTTTTTCAATCCGTGCTTCCCATAATAGGAGAAAATGACAATCTTGTTCATTCTTTTTGCTGTTATTAATTGTATCATATCCTTTCATTGATTAAATAAAAATCATTTGTGATCGTTTTCTGTATAATCACTCATCCTCATGTCATTATCATCATTTTGGTCAATTGTTAAGATCTCATGATATTGCGTTACATGTCTGTCATAGCGAAGCCACTTGGTGTTATTTTTTCCCGAAATATCTACTGTGCGTCCTGATTAGAACTAAAAATCATTATATTATTCTACTGATTGAGAATCTTCAAACAATATCACACAGTTAGAGTATGCTCTGTGTACAGATGAATTCCTGTTTTCATATAAGTATTAAATGTGAGAAATTATATCCTTCAAGACAGTGAATGTAATCCATGAACATGCGTAAGACTGATGTATTTTATATACATATCTATATGTATATCAAATACATAAATCCTCATATGATATTCACTACCCATTAATCTTATTATATTTATGCATACAAATACATATATTCTGTGTAGATTTATGTATTTTATCTGTATATATATGTATATATATATATATATATATATATATATATATATATATTATATATCAGGGCTCGGAACTAGCTTCTTTATCTTGGGGCACGAAAGGGTCACCGATAGATTTTCATCTTAAAAATTTGGTGGTCCCGACACGAGCACTGAAAGTTGGACCTGTGAGCTGTACAATTTATATAAAGCCACTTTTATTCGTATGATAATTATAGTAATAATGATAATAATGATAATATTATTATTATCATTATCATCATCATTGCTATTATTATTATAATCATCATCATAATCATCATCACCATTATGATAAAGGCCCAGAGCTAATGGACCACCGCTGAATGTCGAGACCTGTACACACACACACACATATATATATATATATATATGCATATACATGTATGTATGTGTGCGTGTGTGTGCGTGCGTGTGCGGGTGTGTGAGTGTGTGTGTTAGCCTATTATGATTATATTACATCCACACATTTACATTTATACAATGTACTTGGTATATTCAAGGGCCGGTCCAGTAGCTCTTTGAATATTCCACTCTCTTGCCAGTCTTCTAATTTTATGTGCGATATACCAGCTGTCAATACCTTCTTCAGACATACACACGTACACACATTCTATACTCATGTTGATACATCAGTACTGTTGCCGATGTCAACATTACAGTAAAATGAGTTGACATATAGTGTTTATGCATATCAAAGTTTAGTGCAACTTCTTTTCTACACTACACAAACGCTAATTCACTTACAGCAGCATAAATGCATTTATCATTTAACACCACGATGTTTGTAGGACTATTGATTTTCAATGTCACATCGTAATCTTAAATATAAGATCAGTAGCTTACAAATTGCATGGCCACAGAAATGAAACCCAATGTTGAAATCAAAGTCATATCTAAGGAATATCCCATCCAAAATACATTAAAGATACGAGAAAGAAGAAAAGAAAGAGAAAATAGAAAGAAGGATGAATTCTAGCTGCACAAGAGCGGAAACCATTATTGTATGGTCTACCTGTGCCATTCGCTGTAGTCATTTTGAAACGAAAAAAATGTTAAGTATTCTATCAATATACCATATTCAATTTTTAAGCACAATAATTGGAGGGAGCAAATACTTTTTTTAGAGTGTCGCAAGTTTCGGAAAATAAACCATATCGGAATACAGCTGTAGATAAATCACCCAACTCTACTTTCGGATTTACTGTCATGTTCAGAATTGATACATTGACAGGAATTGATTTCTATAACAATATTTCAACCACAGTCGATTAAAGGGATTGTTCAGTATTGGTTGAGACGAAAATTGAGGTACCAAGACACAACTCGTGAAAAAAAAGTATAGAGCATACCATTCTAATATGAATTCAAAGTTAATATGATGATAAGCGGTTTTTGAAATGTCTGAGCTATCCAACAACAAAATAAAATAAAGCAACCGTAATAGAAGGTGAGTCACACCTTTTATTAGGATTGCTCTGTTTTGGATATCTCGGCCATTCCAAAACAAATTTTCATCAAATAAACGATCCTCTAGGAATTACATGCCCTTTCACATTTTATAAGAGGTTTCTCATTATCTCACCAAAAAATGCTAGAAACCTGAAGTTAGATATCAGCCAAAACTATACAATCCCTTTAACCGTGACGTAAAGACTCAACGGAGTACACTGAAAAAAAGTACATATATCATGTCTACACTTCCAAGAGTCCTTGAACTGTGGGGACCAGGATTTTGTTTAAGCCAAGTTTTCACTACATGTTTCCTGGGTGAATGCCTTCATCAGTTTCTCGTTATTGTTGTCTTTATGTTTGCTTGTTTTTTTTCTGCTGAATGCTGAAGTAACAAGGACTAGTAACCAACGATATCAAACAACGACGTCAAAATGATTCGTCTTGGATGATTGATTTTTCTTATGCACCGACGGAAGGAGCGTGGTTACGAGGTCGCAAGAGCGCCACCACAGCCCCAAGGAGAAGTACCACGCATGCGCATGCCACGACGAGAAGGCTGCTCATGATCCCTGGTGAACCTCCTGAAATCGAAGGGAAACAGAGTTGAGATATAATATTTATGTGTAACTGTCTATGTTACCGCATCTAATATCTTTATATCTATTTATCTTTCTGAGTGAAAAGTATCTAAGTGGCTATAGGTCTACCTTATCTTCAATGTGAGAGCGTGGTGTGTTCGTGTGTGTATAATAGACTGAGAGAGAAAGTGAGAGAGACAGGAGAACAGAGAGAAAAAGGAGAACGAAGAGCAAAAATCAACACAAAAAAGTGTTGCGCAATATTCTTTGAAATGGATGGTACACTTTGGGTTAAAATGGAGATTCACGTTTAAACTCTCTTTTTTTTTCTCAAAATGATTAGAAACCACTTGTACAAAGTAGGAGAATTTCAAAGAGCCTACTGTAAGAGGAATCAAAGCTTTATATGAAGAAAATTGGTTCTGAATGGCTGGGATATCCAAAAGCAAAGCCAAACAAAGTGGTCCTAATAAAAGATGGGTCCCATATTTTGTTTAAGGTGGGGATTCACGGGTTGTAAATTCACTGGATGTTAACAGGTTTGTCAGGTTCTTAAGTATGCCAAAAATCCTTGTAACACTGCTTCCTTTTTGGTTGTATATTGTATTCTCTTTTTAAAAGTTTGGGGAAAATGCATTCATGGCATTGAAAAAGAAAATTGACATAAAAAGCTACAGGCTCTGAAAGTAGCCTGTGTCCACGCATGTTACATGAAGTTTGCAACCAAACAGAGAAGATGGTTAGCAATGGTGAAACTAACCTCGAGCCCTCCTGAACACGAACGGCCCCTGGGAAACAGTGTGCGGTCCAGAGCTCGTTTCTCGTCGCATGCGAGACTCTCGTCTCTGGCGTCTAGAGGTGCTCCTGCAGTCCAGTGACACACGCACTCTCGTCGGATTGGTGGCACACAATGACGTCACAATGGACGTACACCTGCCGAACAAAAATCACGAAGATATTTCACTAGTGGGTAAGAACCATGAGGATTTCACTGGGCAATAGTAATATATTTACTTTTGTGTGCCCTGACCCTTATGTAGTCTCCATTCATTTCATTTTCATTTTGTGTAACGTGTGTACAGTACAGTGTATCCTTTGTAATGTTCATTCTGGTTTTTGTTTCATGGTTGTAATGTTTATGATATGTATCCTATATTCTTTACCTTGTCGAATAAATAATAACAGAAATAACAATAACAATTTCCCCTCGCTTTACATCCATTTTTTTTTTTTGCACGGTGTGTAGAGCGATATGCCCAGTTCGAAAGGACATCAATAATTATTATCTAAACACGAGGAATCCCCCCAAAAGGTAAAGAACAAGACGGTAAAACCGGGTACCCCTTGTAAGAACTCTGACAAAAATAACGTTTCTGAAAAAAAAAAGTTGCAGCAATTACTACCATGTGTCATCAAAATAAGACGTGGATATCATTTTGCCTGGGAAAACAGACTTAGATTTTAATTACCAACTCCAGGTCGCCACCGAACGAGAAACCTCTGAAGGAGAACGGCTGCACGCTTGGATTGGGTGAAGGAAACACACGTACGCTCCTGTCCATCGGGCATCTGTGTGGTAAAAAAAAGCGTGAAAACAACGACAACAATTTAATGCAGGCCTTTGTTGTTCATGTATATTCTAACAGTTAATCGAAAAATGACTTCATTTTTGCCAGTTTGAGATATTTGCGATTAAACTTGCTTAAAAAAAAACACACAATGAGGATGATAAGAAAATGCGGGATTTCTTTTATCATATTGTGTTATAAGAATAATCTTTTTTTTGTGCAAAAAATAAGGTATCATTGACTATGTTTTATTTCCTACCATCTGATGAAGAATACATTTTAGTATGTTAAAATTGTCCATCATCCGTTTTACGACCAAACGTTTTATTTGTTGGGACCTACACTCAACATGCTTTGCTTTTTAGTAGGTTCCATTGAATTTCTCTTTGCATCCTTTACTTTGATTGAAAATGACACATCGACCGCTATGTATCATGTCTGTATTCCTGTTTCCTTTTGTGTATATCTAAGCCGACATTCTGTATTATATTTATCATGATTATATTTTGTTATATATCATGTATTTTCCATCGAGAAATACGAAAGTAGAATTGAAATTAAAATTGAATTTTTTTTTGTTTAGTTCTGTATTTATATGTGAAGAGTTTGTTCGCAAAGACCGATAAGTCCATATTTGCCAAATGGAGATATTTGCGATTAAAGATCAAGAAAAATAAAGAGAAAAATAAGAAAATTTTTGCTTCTTTTGACCATAACTTCAAAAATGTACCTTTATATGTAGTGACCAAGATATCATTTAAAAGGTATTATTTTGTAATTTATGACAGAGACCGTACTTCAAAATCTTTAAAAATGGACTTATCGGTTTTTGCAAACAAACTCTTCATGTTTATTTCTTTATTTTGTCCTTTTCCTTCGAGACATTGTAACTGTTCCTGGTTTCATTAACTTGCAGTCAAGGCATTGGTTAATCAGTGAAATTATCATTCATACTGGGGGAAAAAAAAACAAACTTCCATGGAATTATTTTTCTTCTCGCGTTGACAGTCAGTGTGCATGTCTGTGGGATTTTTTTAATACTATTTTCCATTAGTGTAATAAAGAAAAGAAACACTCCACCCACAGAAGCCCACCTGTATCTTTGCCCAAGCTGCCAGTCATATTACAAGGTGTACTTTTACGCGCTGGTACTTACAATGCAGAGGTCGGATTTCCACTGGTATTCTACATTGCCATGCTAGTCTCCGAAAGATTATTTTTATAACCCATCTCATTATCATCATTTCACTTTACGAAGGTTGCATAGTTGTCTTCAAATTCCAAATTTCTCCTCGACAGGTCGATTACCGATTGCCCTTTTCTGGACTACAATCGGAAAGGACGGTCACCTTTACCGAGATTTCAGAACGGTTGGTTTAGTCTGCAGTGCGATTTCTCCACCTCTCTCTCTCTCTCTCTCTCTCTCTCTCCTTCTCCCTCCCTCTCTCTCTCTCTCTCTCTCTCTCTCTCTCTCTCAGGGACGATTACTCACTTTCTCATTAGCCAGGACACTGCAGTTCTGAGATTATTTGTACCTTTAACAAATCTCTGTGTTACTTTTCAAATGTCAAGTCAACAATTGAAGCCATACATTCATTTCCAACCAAGAGTCCCTGCTATAATTATTATTTACCCTTCCACGATCAGTTCATGACGAATGCTGTCAGTAGGATCGGGCGATTCGGTTGCCCAGCAACGGACGTTCTTCGATTCTACTACATCAGCTACGAAGGACATTTCCGTGGCGATATAGATGTTATCGCTCTCCGCCACCTGAAAGAACCAAAATCAAGCCAATCATGAATATGTAAAATTTATGAAAATAAATAACTGATCCCAGACTGGTAAGGTTTATTTCACTCAATATGTTATGGCATCGACAGGGCGCTTCCTCACCCGCAATATCCATGAGAGTAAAGAATGTCTGTAATTGTCTAAGTGCATCAAAAATATAAAAGAGCTCCCAAGATCGTCTTTGTTGGTATTGTTATTGTCTTGCACGTATGATACACTTCATCCTACTACACAAACAAAGATGATGATAATTTCCTCATACTATCAGCCTGTCCCACAGGAGGAATAATGTCGGCGTTGTGGCTGCCTCCATGCACTGATAAGTCGCCGGTGATTGTGCGACTCGAAATATTGAAAATCTAAAGGCTTGCGCTCGCACTTTAAAAAGGTGATTCCAGGCCGACGTCCGACTGTCCGAGAAGTCACCAAAAACAAGGTCACAACGTCAGTTGTGGAGGCGTTCCCATGACGTCCCCACGATGTCTCCACCTCGTTGCCCGGTAGGCCGACGTAAGTCATCGCAAGACTTCTTTATATGAATCTATGGTTGTGGAATCATTAGTTGTACAATGTATAACTGTAAGTTGTAGACTGGTAGTCAAACCCAGGACTGGCGACGCGTGGAACTATTGTATAAAAGCTTCACTAATGTTTTCTATACTCATCACATTTATTTCATTACTGAACTCACATAATTTTGGCGTATATAGGCCTATTCCCCTTCACAATGGAAAGCTATATAGTGCGATCTGAATGCATCATTAAATGACTGAGAATTAAGATTCAACGCACGCAATGTCACGCATCATTTGTGTTGAATGTCACAGGGTCACGGGGTCATGAATTATTACGGGCATTTTTTCAGCTCATCACAGTACCTCTTGTGGGTAGCTGTTAAACGGGAATGGATTCCCAAAGCCCTCGTCGTGGAACTGGCGGATCATGACGGAGAAATTCCCGTACTCGTCCTCCTTCACGAATTTGAGCCAAGCGTGGGAGAGGTACGACATGTCCACCCGGTAGTTCCGCCCCATGGAGCAGTTGAGCTTGATATCGATGTCACTGTTCCGGATGCCCGATCCGGTCCGCACGTGCACCTTGTTCGAGAAGGTGATGTAGTCCTCGTGCTCCTGGTTCAACGAGAATTTTGACGCGAAGACATTGAAGCATTCGATAGACAGACTCGTTGATATTCATGCCTGTCTTTGCCTTAATGTGTGTATTTGTGTGTATGTGAGTGTGAGTATATAAAGGTAAGAAAAAAAATAATCGAATGAAGTGCTAAATGCACTGATGATTGAAACATCACGAATAGAGAGATGAAAACATAGCAAGATACGAGAGAGCCGGGCTTAATTCATCAAGTCGTTATGTGGTAACGGAAGCATTGGCTAGGATGTTAACGATTTTTATTAAAAACATCGGTATTTACATAAATAAATAGTTAAGCGTAGGTGATGGTAGTTTATCATTACATTGCAATAACTACATTCGCAGGCTGGTAATTTCCTCTCACGATGCATTGCTATGAAAGGCAATTTGCTGTGAAATGCCGATGCATTGCGGGAAATTATCACAATGCATTTCTTTTCCAAGACTTCCCAGTTCCTCACCGTCAGAATCGTGCCGCAATCATTGTAGCCCGTCGTAATCGAGATCGTATTGTGGTCGTGCTCGACGCCGTGGCAGTCGGAGTCTAGGAAAGAGATTTCATCGTCGTTAAGGATACCGAGTCTGGCGCGGTCGAGGTACATGGTCATCGACGTAGCACCACATGTGAGTCTTGTGGCTGAAAGAGCATCAAGTTATTGCACGATAAGGGAAATGAACAGCCATAGATAATAATTATTTTCATTCACCCTCACATACGAACAATCCAGAGATTTTCAAACGCATCAACATAATAGTGATGCTAATTTTTATTTCAATTCTTTCGTTTCCAATAGAAATGCATAGGCATAATAACGGTAAATAAATTTTTCCAGCATTTCTTATTTTCTTATTAATCGAAATATACCGTGTTAATCCTAAGAATGTACTGCCAGACAATATTCATTGTATGGTAAGCCATCTTCCATTTTCATATCATGTTGGTAATTGGGCTTTTTCTAACATGTGTCTAGTGGCCACTTCAAGATTAGCATGTGATAGTCTCATGTAACTCAAGTAGAATATGACAAGAGCCTCATGAGAAAGGTCACTCGTATGGTATCCATATTATAACTGCCTCTTTCATATATGGAGCTCGGGTGATTTCACTCTATATTCAAGGTGATTTTAATATATATCATTTAAAAAAAAACAAACGGACGAGCAGAAATATTGTTGTGACGTCATGGCATGAAAATCCGCAGGATCTAGAATTACAAATCTGCAAATTCTCTATCGAAATAGAAATCAAAGAGAAATATTGTATACCACTGACTGATGCTTTAACTTTGGGGTGCAGTTATTAATGCTAATTAGAACTCGTAGTTAATCCGATTGCGCGTCCACCACTATACCTTGGGTACATTTGCCGTAAGAGACGTGGTCGATAGCGACCTCGTTAGCTTCAGGGTCACCAACCGTGACCTCCAGGAGAATCCTTCCGAACCCCGTGGCTCTGACCTCGGCCTCGCCGCCGATCCACTCGTCCGGGTGACCGCCGAACACGGAGCGAAGGAGCTGGGGCGGCCCGTGATCATGGTTGTCGTGTGGCTCGTACAGAGGATATTCTCCCACATCATCTTCGGGCTGGAAGAAGACCTTGAGGGAACCGTTGACAACGTTGTTCATGTGATACCAGTACCGGAAGCAGAGCGGCTTCGACTCGAACGCGCGCACTGGCGGGCTGACCAGAGTGGAAATCTGATTTTCGCCGGCTCCGTGCAACGTATCCACGAACATGTACCTGCCATCTTCAGGAAGATTTAAGTAATGATGATGATGATATTTATTATCATAGTGGTTTTATCATTATCATTGTTGTTGTCATTATTATTATCATAATCATTGTAATCATTATTGTTATCATAATCATTATGATTATTGTAAGTAGAAAATAGGGCCTTAGTAATTATACCAATAATATCAAAGGCAGCAGTAATGAAATAATATTAATAATAATTTGATAATGATAATGATTGTGACATTAACAGTAATGGCAACAACTGTTATCATTGTCATCAATTAGCCAACGAAGTCCCGTATAATCTATCATTAATGTTTGACGCCTTTGACCACCACTGCATGTCATTATACCCGAGAAAGATTTCTTCAATCCATGAAATCCATATAAAATTAAAGACAGTATGCAGATTTCAAGAGAGAAAGGGAGCTTCAGTCTTTTTAGATTATGAATGCATTAATAATGTATAGAATATGTTATAAATCTAAAAATGAGTAGTGTTCTGAGAATTCTGCTTCTGAAAAAACAAACAAGGTGAACAACAAAAACTGAAGTTAGTGGTTACCACTAATCGACGGTCTATCAATGCCGTTTGTTTTTCTTTTTTATTTATTTTATGTATTTATTTATTCATTTTTATTTATTTATTTATTTGTTCATTCATTTTATTTATTTCATTTTATTTTATTTTTATTTTATTTTATTTATTCATTCTTTTTTTTGGGGGGGGGGAGGGGGGGGGGGTCTAAAAGCCCATGGCTGGAGAATACGAAATCATCAACACTCTATCCGCAAGTCTATAATAGGGCATCATGAATAGACGGGTCTAGGGCAATTACCCCCTGGCCAATTACCCCGTACCCTTCCCCTGGCTGTTATCCTAATCCTAATCATGAACTTAATCCTAACCCTAACCCAAACTCCTAACCCTAAACCCAACCCTAACCCTAATTTAAACTCCAAACTTACCACTTACCAGTTTTTAGTCAGGGGTAATCGCCCTCTAGGGGTAATTGCCCGGATACGAGAATAAACAGTTTAAATATTTGAGCAGAGAACGTTAATATAAACAATCCTTCCAAACACTATTCTGATTTTGGGGTTAACTCTAGACAAATGATATTATGCTCCAGTTTGGATTATTATCGATTTCTATGTCTTGCACGCTATTTTCTTTGCACATCCTTCACAATCATTATGTCTGAAATGTAAGTTGACTTTACATAAACTGTATACCGATATTAGTTTTCCGTACACATGTGTACAATTCTTGGATTATTCATTTGTTTTGTTTTTTAGTACTTTGAGATAACCGAGGCTAAGCACTAAGCTCTAAAATCAATCCCAAGTTCAATCCAAGTAATCATAAAATAGGAAAAAATATTGGATTAATCAATCCATTTAGGAACAGCGTGAATATCTATATACATATATGTTGAAATCTTCCAAACTAGATTTAATCTGAATCTATCCCAACTTTGTGTTCATTGTTTGGCCAAATATAGTTTCCATGCTTATAACGAAACGAGGGATGGTATAGTATTTGTGGAGATGAGGACTGAGCTTTTAACTTTTGGCAAGATATCAAGAAATCGCTCATTAAAATAGTACAGAGTATATCATTCTAAAAGGAATTAAAAGTTCATTAGATGGAATCAGTTTTGGAATGGCTGAGACATACAAAACAAAATGAAACAAAGAGACCGTAAAAAAGGTGGGTCACACCTTTTATTACTATCACTTTGTTTTGGATATCTCAGCTATTTCCACACCAATTTTCATCAAATAAACAGCGAATTCCTTTTGGAGTCACATGCTCTTTCATATTTCATAAGAGGTTTCTCGTTATCTCATCAAAGAATGTTAGAATGTTTGTCCCTCGGATAGGACATAAAATGGAGGTCCCGTGTATGAGAAAGTAACAACTCATGCACGTTAAAGATCGCGCTTCATTCATTCATTCATCGTAAAGAGCAGGGTGTTCAACCCGGTGAAGTGGTCCCACCTCAAATCCAACTGGACCTCATGGAAGACCAGCTTAACGTAGCTGAATATGGGCTATCTAGCCATCTTCTCAGATGGAAAATGAACAAACAAACAAACAGAAACCGGAAGTTATGTCTCAACCAAAACTATGCGATCCTTTTAACTAACCTGCGGTTCTACTGCTGTGATCAACCTCAGGTCCTCCGCTGCTGTTTGCCGCCATCTGTCCGCCACGTATGGTCCAATCTACGTCATTGACCTTCGCATTGCGCCACCCACATTGACCGTAAGTGAAGTCACAGTCCCAATTTTCCATGTCTTAACACACACACACACACACACAAGAAAAATCAAGAATGAAAACGTTTCAAAGAATATATCCAAATCGATTCAAGTAAATATATCCAAGTAAATATGGGAGACGTCAGGACAGATGGGTATGAGTAAGCGTGGATGTAGGAATAGATCTCTCTCTCTCTCTCTCTCTCTCTCTCTCTATCTCTCCCATTATTATCTATACAAATTACAATACGATGTACAATCAATACATACAAGATGTATCATTATATATTGTAGTTATATTTATGGTTATATATATCTAATTATAACATATATTTAATATAATTTAAACAAAGAAAAGGAAAACTGATCAGAAACAAATGATAGATATATAGTGATGAACAAAATTTGAGCGAAGTTTTCACTATGTATATATGTGTGTGTACAATTATATCTCTCATCATGAATCCAAGTCCTGAGGACAGTTACCGGAAAAAATAATTTTCGTGATACAGCGTATTCAAATTGCACCGTTTCCATCTTCTTTGTTGTTTTTGTCTTGTCGTTGTTGTTTTTTGTATATTCGTACGTTAGCTATACATGTCTATGATTTACGAGGTATCAAGAATAAAGTATGTACAAGACTAGGAAGCACACATCAGTGAAGGTGAGGGAGAATTTTCTGTTCCCAAAAATACACTATAATATGGAGAAAATTGCTGTATATCTATACCTATTATAATGTTATGTGACTGAATTATTTATATGTAATGATACAATACGTCTGATCACATAACATAATATAGTACGATCTTTTAAAAAAGTCATATTATTGCATAAGCACAATTTTGTAGTTTCCTCCCCCCCCCCCCCCCCCCATTCCCTGGTTACAGACCGTAGAGCCTACCTTGTGGGATTAGATGCCCCCTGAAAACATCCACAGGGGTGGTAAGATCTTCTTCGGTAGCAACTTTTCTCGCATTACTAGTAGGTTCGCGACGCCGACCGTAATAAAACGAAGGGGTCGTGAGAACTTCGTCTACATTAGATTCGTTTACATGTAGTTCCCAAAGCGAGGCGCCTCGAGAATCTGCCCATGTTACCTCATCTTCGAACCAAGCCACGCCCCAGCAGGATGCCGAGTGGGCTGTGAAGGTGCTCGGCTCTTCCTCGGCTAGGTCGAGAAACTTGATGAAGTTACGACCATTACCATCTTCGGCATAGCTGCACCAATATAACACAGTTCCTGTTTTTATAGGGCAAGCAGATACGGCTGATGAGACGAATGCAGTTTGCATAGTTAAGCTCTGTCTTGTTTATGATTTTGTGATGGTATTTGTAGCACAAGTAATAGACAGTTTTGATATGTTTATTTGCATGAATTTTATGTTCAACTGTGACCAATTCAGTATATATCCATTATATATGAAGAGTTTGTTCGCAAAAACCGATTAGTCCATTTTTGAAGATTTTGAAGAACGGTCTCCGTCATAAAGTACAAAATCATACCTTTTAAATGGTATATTGGTCACTACATATAAAGGTACATTTTTGAAGTTATATTCAAAAGAAGCAAAAATTTTCTTATTATTCTTTTTATTTTCCTTGACCTTTAATCGCAAATATCTCCATTTGGCAAATATGTACTTATCGGTTTTTGCGAACGAACTCTTCATATAATATTTTTTTTTCTTTTGCTGCAAGTCACGTTTTTAGTAAACTGAATAATTGCGATTCATTGTAAAACCTCTGGTTAGAATGACAGAACTAGATGCGACATTGCGATATTGAAAGAATCAACAAAAACAACAAACAATAGCAACAACAGTGGTCATAAGAACATGGCTTACAGCAGCACGAGAAAAAAAACCAAATGATTTGAAAGGGCTGATTCATTATTTCCTGTCAGTATTTTCTGGATTTACCTTCTGCATCAAGCGCAAGGCCACGTGGTAGGTAGCCACTGGATTCTTCGACGAGTATCTCGCTGTCGGTCCCATCATAGTTCGCCTTTCCGATGTTTCGATAATTTTCGTAACTCCTACAGCGGTAGTAATTGTTATTGTAGGTACACCTTCGTCCAAATGTTGACCAATAGAGTTGCCTGCACGCAAGCAAAGAAGTAAAAAATTACCTATATCTTATAAAATTCACAACGAAATCATTCTGTCAAGAGCAACGAATCCATGCAGTCCATTGTTAAGGTCATATTATATTCTTGGTAATTGATACGTATTGCTTCAATCAATTACAGACCTATTTTATTTCATTTCTTAAAAAGAAAGTTTATGCCATAAACAAAGTACAGCTCTTTAAGGGGAAATCCACTCCAAAATCTAATTAATTCTATAAGAAAGAGAAAACAATTGCAGAACAGGCCCAAAATGATCAAAATATGTTAAGAGATTTAAAAAGTTATGACCCTGTGAAATTTCTAAGTTTTTCTGGAAACTTCTCTTGACCATCGTTATGAATATTCAACTCAGCAAGCTGATGATGTCTTGTTCTCACAATTTCTTATTCATTACATATACAGAAACGACAAAAAAGTCGTATTTCAACTGTACGAATATCAAACTTGCCTTGTAACCACCCAAAAAAAAAAAAAATATATTGACTGTGATATACTATTTTGGTGTGGGAATATGCTTTTATCTGTATTAGCTAAAACTAGCAATTTTTCGACTATCATTTAATTTAAAACTTACATACAAAATTTAGAGGGAACGACCTCATGATCTCATTCATCAGTGAAATATTTGTTATGACTGATCAAGGAATGTTTCTTCAATAAATGTGAAATTTCTAGATATCATATCTTCCTTATTTCTCACTCTATTTTGTCAGTTTCGGAACGTTCTGTAGGGATTTTCAGTTTATTGAAAGTTCATATAAAGAGCGTATTTTAAGTCTACGTCTCAACATTGTCCAATTGTAAAATGTCATGTACGCGGGACAAGTGTCAGAGTGCAAACTTTAAGGACAAGTCCGCCTTCATATAGACATGTGGATTAAGTGAATACTAGCACATCACTGACAGTTTGAGTAAAATCGGACACTCTGCTCAAAAATTATGTGTACTTGAGTTTCTGCTCAGTCACTGCTGGATAAGAAGACTACTGCAGCTTGTGATGTCACACGCGTAAAACGTTATAAGGAAAATATAAAGAGTTTCACATTTTTTTAAAGTGCAATTTTCCTCGACTATTTACTGATGCATGATAGTAATACACATATCTATCTCATATACAATATTATTCCCCCTGCCTTCTGAAAGAGGCAAGTCAAGCGTTTTGTCATTATGCGGAAAAAAAGTGAAAATAATAAATGTTGAATTGTCTTTACATATTTTCTTTATATCATTCTACGCATGTGACATCGCAAGCTGTAGTAGTCTTCTCATCCAGCAGTGACTGAGCAGAAACTCAAAATTCATAACTTTTGAACAGAGTGTCCGATTTTCCTCAAACTCTCAGTGATGTCTATAGTATTCACTCAATACACGTGTCTATGAAGGTTGACTTGTCCTTTAACCGCAACTCCACTACAGCCAGATTCAAAGTCACATTTCAAAGCAATGTTAGAAAAGGAAACAAACAGAATGGACTGAATTGCATCGATGACAATCATCAAGAAAAACCTAATTCGATTTTTTAAGCTTTGCACGTTCAACGAAAACGACAAGTGATAACAATATTAGCCACAACCACACAAGGAAGTCAAAAAACAAAATCATCGACTCATACTCCCACCATGGTCATGCTGTGATGTAGGCCTACACAAGCTTTCACTTCATTTCTTCTTCTTTTTTTCTGACAAAATACGGAAAGAAATCGTATTTCTTGCAGACCATGTTAATTATCATATTGTCATAACATAAGAGTGCGTTCGTTTGGGGGAAAAAAAGCGGTTGTTGCTCAATCAGCGACCAAAAAAAAAAAAGAAAAAGAAAAAGATTTTTGGTTTTTAATGCATTCATGTCCATATCCTATATGTGTATATAAGTACAGTGTACTGTATGTGTATTATTGTTAAGTTTGCGTGTGTTGTATGTGTGTGCTTTTCTGTGTCGAATACAATGTTTATCTCTGCTCGTGACTTATCGAGTAAAATAATTGGTATGTCATACCTCCTTGCTGGGTCTACGACAATTCCCACCGGGTCTTTGTCGGGCATGGACAGCACAGTTCTGTGGTCAGAGCCGTCGTAGTTCACGGATTTGATAGTGTCTGTGTCCAACTCGGTCCAAAAGATTAGCTTAGCATCCTTATCGATGGACATCATTTTTGGCGCTATATAAAGGAAATTGACAAGAAAAGAGACAATTCATTCGCATACAACGGATTCTCGGGAATATATAGGCCTATATATGCATAAACATGTTGACAATTCACGTATTGGCTCCACGAAGAAATAAAGAAATAAACAGGTAATGTTTTTGTTTGTTTTTTGCCAATAAAGAATGAGTGTATTCGAGTCAAATTTTCAGCGGCCTCCACCTTCTTCAGGAGTCTAGTCAAGACTCCCAAAGAAGGCGGAGGGCCCGACAGGCACTTAAATTCCTATCTGATTGTTACGTTTGCTTTTAGTTCGGGCCACTACATTCTTTTTTCTTTACATTTTTTTTCGAAATTTTCAGATTTGAAGATTTTATTTGCCCTGACAGGCCACAAGAAAAAAGAAAAGAAAAAACTTGAGTGTCAATCGAACCCTGGTTATATAGGGCATAGCAGTTCTAGGAGTGAGAGAAATTTTTGATTGACTTTTTGACGGATATAATTTCATTTTGTGCACGGATATGGGAAGAGGCAAGACGTGAAATTATTTTCTATTTATCTACACCTGTTACATAAAATTATGACATACACGTAGAAATTGACCCACGCTTTAAACCTGTTACGCTTCTCTCAGGAATGTCACGTGAATACTCACAATTGCTCGTTGATGCGATGATTTCGTACTCATTGCCGTCGAGTGCTGCCTTTTTAATCTTATCTGCAAGGCCGTCAATCCAGAAAACGGAATGCGTGTCGACGTCGACATCGACGGCGACAGGGTTGCCGATTTGCGTTTCGTCCAAGAGCGGCACTGGGCCCTCGTACTCGTCCGATATCACGTATAGACGATTTGCCTCTGCAATAACGGTCACGTCTCCTGCAGACATGGCAGAGAACATTGCAATGACAGTCGTTAATACATAACTCACCGAGCATGCCGACGGGAGAGTTTTGTCCAAGAAATATTTTAGGAAGAAGTTGATCGGAGAGATGGAGAGAGTATACAAGGGAGAAGGAGGAAGGGGAAAGGAGTAAGAGAATAGAATATAAGAGAAAGAGAGAAGAATGAAATGCAGACATACTAAAAAGAGAGGGGGATATATCAAATGCGTATGTGACATTGTGGAGGTAGAGCTATAAAGTTGGAGAGGGAGAAATATCAAGTTGGATAAATATACTTATAGTATGTACACGTATAATGTATGTATTCATATATATATAATATATGTGCATTCATTTATATATAAATATATATATATATATATATATATATATATATATATATATAAATCATAATTGGAGAGGGAATGAATAACATTGGAGAAAGATAACAAGTTGTAGAGGGAGACGTATACCGGCAAAGTTGGAGGGGGGGGGGGGGGGGGAGAGATGTGTAGTAGAAAAGGGAGAGCGGTGGAAAGGGAGAGTTAGAACAAAAGGCCTAGAGGATCTATTTTTAGACTCTCCGTGGCCTAATCTCGTGCTCTGTGATGCGTCACCGAAAGTTAAATGAATTTTGTTCGGTACTTATTGTGTTAAATGCCTATATGACAAAAAAGAACAACAAATTAAACAGAAACCAAAAAGCCTAACTAATTACTCATATTCATTTCGTGGCCTGCTATAACACAGTCTCAATGCTTTATTGACGGTTAGGGCTATAATTTTGGTGGACCGAAATAAAGACTAAAACAGAGATCTATTTTGAATCTTAGTTGCCTTTAAAATAGATTTTGTTTCCCGACACTATTTCAGCGGCCGCGGGCCACTGGGGACCATCGGTAACGTCGATCCATGGAGCAACTATAGCTCCATGGATGAGCCCTGGTAATATGATCGTAACTCTGTGATTTATGTTCCTGTTTGATGGGGAAAAAATCAACAAAGTCGTGATATCACGCTTACCTGAACGATGGCACCATACCAATGTAATGGCAGTGACTCCTGAAGAAAGAAATGTCAAGCACAAAATTAGACAAACTTAATGCACTTATTCCAATCTTCGGCAAAAGCACCTACGACAATAGCTATATACCTATGATTGTCATTTTCAAAGTTATGTTTTTTGAAGTAAGAAGTGGGACTTTATTTCTTACAATATTTTTTTTTGTATTTGAATTACGTATAAATCAATTCATTTTTTTGTTATTCTCAATTCAAGTGACTCTCTAAAAGTCCTTAATACTTCAAAAAGCGATTTTTTAAAGTCAAAACAATAACAATACACACAATACACACATACACACATAAAATACATCTACCAAAATTATACCCACCCAGAATCAGGAAGAAGAGATGTGCTTCACACAGTCGATTTGCCATTAGAACCTTTTGAGTTTCAGTTCTCCTTCCCGAGTGAAAAAACAACGACGTATTTTCGAACCTGAAACTGGAGTACTGAATATTCTGAATAGCTTAACAAGAACTGGAGATGTTGACACACGGTGGACGACAGGAGACTGAAATGAACTCTTGATAACGGGAGCGATTTATATCGTGCGATCTTTCTGTCCTCCCTCCACACTAGACAACACTACATGAAGCTTGTTTGCCATATACGGAAACGGGGAAAACCAGCGAACTTTAACAATAAGGTTACTGATTGGATATCCAAGGACGGGAAGTTTGAGAAGTTCATTCTCTCAGACCTTCTTGTTGCAAGCACCCTTCTAATGGCAAACTGCACTTTTTCATTGCTACGGTGACTTAGATTATAAAGGGAAACTGATTCATGCGAACGATAATAACGCTGTTTTTTTTTTAATCCTGGGTAGCCTTTTAATATTACTCAATAGCAGTGGTCTACTAGAAGGTCCTGCCGTTATTACCACAGAATTACCAAGTACCCATTTATACATCGGGTCAAGAGGGGGAGGTTATGGGCACAACATCTTGTTATGGAATGAACTCACTGGGCGGAATTCAAACCCCAGTCCTTCTGTTTTCTGGTCCAGAGCCTCTTCCAATATACCATTCTACAGTATGTCCAACAAAAAAAAAAAAATCACAACGGGGCCCTCCGTTAAAAATAGCGAATCAATCTAAATACAAATTCAGGGCATGAAACTATAACTCATTGCCCATATCTTACAGAAGACCCCACTCGATTTGTTGTAAAGCATGTCATGAGTCTGATTCTTCCAATTTTAGCAATTCGATGCTGTTGTGTGTGAATAATTGACAAAATTTGGACAGGAAGAGATTCCCGACATCCTCTACAAAATTCCGTATTTCTCTTTGACCACTGAAGCAAATCGAATGGGGTTTTCTGTAAGATATGGGCAATGAATTATAGTTTCATACCCTGAATTTGTATTTAGATTGATTCTCTATTCTTAAAGATATCATTGCGGAGGGCCGCGTTGTATTATTTTTTGTTGTTGTTGTTTGGGGGGGGGGGGACATATACGACACGGCGAGTGATAGAAAGGCTCGAGGGATCTTTTGCTGATCAATTTCAGACAAACGTTCACGACATGGGAGGGAAAGATAAGATAGATATTGCACCCATGAGCGGGCATTCCCACATTTCACGAAGACATTACGATTCAGATGTTCGTTGCTAGTATACCCGGTAAAGACCGGTTTTGTAATGTAGGCCTATTCAAAGTTCATGCAAGCTTTCTTCGCAAAAGTTGCCCTAATCATCAATAAAACTTGCCGGATGCTTGCCCTTTCTGAATGTTTCTAGTAACAACTAAGTGAGTTCCTGAAAAAAATGGAAAAAAAAAATGGCTTGACAATGCTTGAAGATAACTCAATTACTGCTGTAGGTTACAGGCAATGGAGTTATATAACCACAAACTAAAATGCCCATGTGAGAGATTGAAGGGAAGTTTTCGGGGGAAATTATTCGGGCAATGTGCAATGTGCTCAATAAAACTTTGTGGAAAAATCGGCCGGTATAACTTAAAACGTCATACAGTCTTAACAACCGTATTTCATTATACATACGACCGTTTTTATATGGGAAGGCAAAATCAAATTAAACTGTTAAATATAGTAAATCACCCCAGAATGACAATCTAGACCTGTGAAAATACAGATCATTGCAGATTTTCTCTTGAAATTCAGCAGGGCTGCCAACTCTCACTCATTGAGAGTGAGACTCATTTATTTTGGTCCTTTCTCACTCTAAAACTTTATTTCATTTGCATGCATTTCTATTGATCTCACTCATTTTGACATTTTAATTATAGCATTGGCCTATGGGAGTCTCACTCTCAACTAGTTTCCAATGTTGGCAGCCCTAAAATTGTCTTGTAGTAAAGTGAGCTAATAAAGGCTGGTTCGGTCTTCATGAAATCTAAATGTTACATGTATGAGCCAAATACGTATTGGTATGTTCAGGTGAACCTGGTTTAGTGTTTAGGAATGTAGACCTATACTTTGTAAACCAAATTTAGAACACATTCACGCAACACTAACATGGTGATCATTATTACGATGAAAAAAAGCTACCATGCAGCTACTATGCACTTACCATGCAGGAAAGTTCCATTTACCCTGTTGGATTTATTGACGGGCATTGCCCTTTGATTAGTAAAAAAAAAAAGTTACGTAATTTCTGATTGAAAATGGGCTACCTCCAATTGCTAAATCCACCATCACTGTGGGCGGGAAAGTTAAAACACATTCCCCTCCGGAGCTCTTTGGTTGGCCCTTTTCTTTTTTCTTACAACTTATTGTAATTGAGCAAGAACATCTGAAGTCAACCAGTTGTCAACTAAGCTTCCATATTTTTTTTTTGAATATTTAACCATAGAACTCACATGTGCTTATTGAACTCCGATTTTCTCAGTATAGCACCCCCGCACTGCTTTTGCAGGTATTTATCCTTCTACTTGTGCGACAAAATTCTTTTGTTTTGCAAATCATATGTGTAAAACTCAGATGTGTTTCCATTGACATGACGTTCTTATTACATGTGTATACAGTAAGAAGTTCCCATGAATGCATAATCGTTCACATGTTAAGTGTCGACACTGGGCGTGGCTGCTCTTTCACACCACAGCCTACTGATCTCCTCAAGCCACTGCAAGTAGCACCTGTGTTTGACGCATGTTGAATGGGTTGCTGTTTTAACACCCAGATTTCCAATTAATATTTGTACTGTATTTTTTTTCTTTGATACGTCTGTTGATGGGTGCATGGTTAAAAGTCTCATTTTTAATAGTCAATACAGATGTTGCAAGAAATGTGACTTCACTCCCCCTTTACTGACACACCCCCACCAATTATATAATTTGTTTGTTATTCGTTTGTTTGTTTTTTTTAATTGTCACTGTGTAATAGTTGAGTAAAACATCCAAACACGTTCAAGCCTCCACACACTTTCCTCCCTTGCATACACATACACACACATGCACACATAATTTCCATCTGCATCTATGTTTTCATACGTGTAATGTCGAAAAAGGGCGTTAATCGTTTCTCCTCCGCGCCACGGCTTACTGATCCCACGTCAGTCCATTGTCGCATGGTGCTCTCAAATTGAACACATGTTGCATTGGGTTCACTGTGTAAATAGATTACTTGACCAGCCTGACTTAGATTTGAAAATTGCGATTTGCATGTTTGTTTATTTTGGTCAGAATTTAAACTTTAATGAGAAAGTATATGAATTATAAGTTTCTTTTATTCTTTGGGAATGCCAATCAACTGTAGTTCTCACAATAGGGATGTATTCTCGAGAGTTATTCGCAAATATGTACGTTTAATAGCTCGCATGATATACATATGAACGTCTCGCTGTGTGGATTGCGATTTCGGACACGATATTTATTTTCCACAACTCATTTCCTTTTCTTTATGTACGTGTTTGAAAACACAACACCCTTATAATGGGTGTTCCGACTATCCCCTGGTGATCTGTTGTAATTAAGTAATTATTGTAACTCTGACCAAGATGGGTCTAATTGTATTGTATTTTGTATTGCATATCGAAACCCCACGCACATTTGCACTTTGTACACACACTTGCACAGTAGTATGTACTTGCAAAATGCACATCAGCACCTATGCAGTTGTTGTCTTTCAAATCTCCGGTAATTTACATTTCTGTATTACAAAATGGCGTCACAGGTAAATACTCCCGATATTCTTGCTGACGTTATGCCTATGCACGACAGTAAATATTACACACCTCTTGAATTCAATGATACCATACCGTATAGTCCAGATAATATTTCACTTCTTCATATAAACGCTAGGAGTTTGAATACGAATTTTGAATATTGAAAAAGGTCTTTTGTACTCTTTAAGCAATTTTGAATTTTCTGTTATTGGAATAAGTGAAACTTGATTACACCAGAACTCCCCAGATATCTTCAATATACCTAATTACAAATTAATTAGGGCTGATCGTCAAGGAAAAAGGGGTGGCGGTGTAAGTTGCGTTTTACAATGCGCAAAATTTACAGTTCAAAATCCGTTCTGAAATCACATTAAGATATGCAGAAAGGTTATTCATTGAAATTGGTAACCCAATTTCTCAAAATGTTAGTATAGGCAGGACTCGACACTAACGGTGGCCCGGTGGCCCGGGGCCACCAAAAATGAAAGTCGGGCCACCAAATAAAAAAAGGGCAGATTTGGTGGCCCGCGTCGGGCCACCAAAATTTTTTCGAAAGTATGTCAACAAATTCGGAACTTTTTGCGCCGGTAATGCATAAATGCATGCAGTGAGTTAATGTTTTTTATTGTTTTTGTTCGGGCCACCAAATTTTTCTCTCGGGCCACCAAAAATTTGAAATTGATGATTTTGATTGATGCCACCAAAAAAAAAGTTAGTGTGGAGCCCTGGTATATGTTTAATTTATCGACCCCTTGATCTGAACTGTGAATTATTTTGTGATGAATTGGATTTAAAGCTTCATAAGATAGGTAATGAAAGTAAACATATTTTCATTTTTGGTGATTTCAACACTAATTCCCCCCCCCCAACAACAATTCCCTTAACTTTAATGTACTCATATGGATTCGTGTCGATTATCAATAAACTCACCAGGATAAATTCGCACTCATCATCTCAGATTGATAATATTTTTTTCGAACGTAGATAATAAAACAATTACGGGGGGGGGGGGGGGTATATTGTGTTCTGAAGTTTCTGATCATTTACCAATATTTTCAATTTTTCAATGTAAATCAGGTTGTAAAAAATTATTTGATAAAATTTGGTATTATAAAGAATCAAAACGTGATGTATAATTGCTGATATAGAAATTATTTTTAGAGGAATGGACAAACATTTATAGTGTTATTAATGTTAATCTGGCAAATAATTCTTTAATGAAAAAACTGTTGTATTATTATGAAAATGATATTCCTTTATGTAGAATAAAGAATAACCAAAGTAAACCAAGAAATCCTTGGATTACAAAAGATATTTTGAAATCTATAAACACTCGTAATTTTTTTGTGTAATTTATATATTTGTAATCCAACTGAATTTAATTTGAGTATGTATAAAGCTTTTTGAAACAAATTGACAACATTTATTCGTTTATCCCGTAGATTATATTTTTCTGATAGAATGAAAAAGGTCTCTTTGCATATCAATGCAGCATGGAAAATCATCAACGAGGTCCTAGGTAAAAAACCTGATCCTCCACAAACGGATGATATCACATTACACGGCATCAAAATAAATGATCACAATACGTATGCAAACTCATTTAACTCATTTAACTCATTTTTCGTTAATATCGGTCAGGAACTTCCTATTAAAATTAGCAATACTTCTGCTCATTTTACAGATTATCTTTCTGACCAAAATCAAGAGTCTTTTTATTTCAACCCAACAAGTCCCAGTGAAATTATTAATATCACCAAATCTTTGAATAAGTCTAAATGTTGTGGTTTTGATATTATAAGTATGACGCTTTTAAAAGAAATAGTTTTTTCACTCGCAGATCCGTTAACCCATATATTTAATCTTTCTTTATCACAAGGTATTTTTCCAGATCTGCTGAAAATAGCTTAAGTTAATCCTATTCATAAAAGAGATGATCCTCATGAAATTAGCAATTATCGCCCCATTTATTTGTTGCCTAGTATATCCAAAATTTTAGGGAAAAAATTGTTTATAATAGACTTCTTTGAATTTATCAATAAGTGTGATTTACTTATTCCCAATCAATATGGGTTCAGAAATAATTATTCCACTGATTTAGCATTGATAGAAATTTCTGATAAAATTACGAGTGCTTTTGCAAGTAAAGAACATGTTGTAGGTATATTTGTGATTTGAGTAAGGCATTCGACACTCTTGACCATTCTATCCTACTTTCCAAACTTAGTCATTATGGTATTCGGGGTCAAGCGCTTTTATGGTTTAAAGATTATCTAACTAATAGAAGACAATATGTTACTTTTAATGGTTGTGAATCTGATCCCCTTTTAATCAAATGTGGTGTCTCTCAATGCTCAATTCTGGGCCCGCTATTATTCCTTCTTTATGTCAATGATATCATTAATACATCCTCTCTTCTCTCTTTCGTTTTATTTGCTGATGATACCAACATATTTTATTCTCATAAAGATTTTAAGATTTTAAATGATACTTTAAATATTTAAATTAGTAAAGTATCAAATTGGTTTAAGTCTAATAAACTTTCTCTGAATATAACAAAGACTCATTTTATTTACTTTAAACTGATACATATTAACATTGATTATATCCCATTAAAAAAGAAAACAAATTCAAAATTTCTGAGAGTCTATATAGATGAAGGTTTGACTTGGAATGAGCATTCGCATCGTGTTAGAACGTGTATTTCTAAAAATATAGGGATTATTTCCAAGCTGAAGTTCCTTCTTCCTCGTTCAATTTTATTTTTATTATACAATTCCTCAATTCTCCCATATTTAAGTTATTGTAATGTTGTATGGGGAACTTGCGGCTCAACCAAAATAAATTCTATTTTCAAATTACAAAAGAAAGTTATACGTATTTGTACTGGATCGCATTTTCTGGCTCATTATACTGATTCTGTATTTCATGAACTTAAAACATTGAAGGTTTTTGATTTGAATGTTATTCAAGTAGCAGTAATTATGTTTAAATATATTTATGATCGACTTCCACCATCGTTTAATAACATGTTTAGATTTAATACTTCTGTTCATTCGTGCCCTACTCGTTTATACAGAAATTTCCATCTTTTGAATCCCAAACTATGAGTAACACAAAAATCTATCAGACATTCGGGACCGGACATTTGGAATAATCTTCCGGACAATATAAAGTCCTGCTCAAGTATTTTTCTTTGAAAGATTCACTAAAGCGATATTTGATACAATCATATTCTCCCCACCAATCAAGATAAGAAATATTTATGATTGTTATTTATTTTTTCATCTCTATCTTCTTCCTTCAACTGCATCTTGCACTCACACCTGCAACTGCACTGCACCCACTTGATCACTTTCCTCCAAGAGAGTTTCAAGCTTAATCCCTTACGATGGTGGTCTCCTGCATTCAATGATCTCTGTTATTTACTGAAAAAAAATATTGTATATTTTATTGTATGTTTGGGTGTATGTACACTGCTCAATGTAATCACCTATGTGTATCTTTCTGTGTACTGTTATTGATTTATTTCTCTGCACTTGCTATTCTTTGTCTTTGTACTTTTTGAAATTTGTATTCAAATCGTATCTGATTGAATGCAGAAATAAAACAAATCAAATCAAATCAAATGAAAAACATTTACACAGGGCTTTTTTTCTGTAAAGAACACTCAATGAGACAAAAGCATTAATAAGCTCCCTGATTTCTGCTTGACTATTTCCCACTGCTCTACTGAAATATTATTCCATATGTTTTGCAAATTGCGCCCCAGGGGTCATTGCAGATCAGTGTTAACTCTGAAGTGGCTTACAATCAACGATATAAAAAAGAAAGGAATATGCATTTATAACACTGAAATCATTCTTTTTGAAGAGCACAGATTGTCTCGACTTGTGAGGCGTCTTCTGGAGGAGTAAGCTCAACTGCTTCTCTTCTCCTTCTTCTTCTTCTTCATGTTATTATTGTTATTGTTATTGTTATCCTTATCAATATTCTATAATCATTGTTATTGTTATTATTATTAGATTAGATTATTAGATTATTACTATTATCATTAAAATCATTATTGTAATTGCTGTTTTGCCAGCTGATAACCTGGAATGATGAATGAAAAAATAAGCTATAAATAAAGGCATACACAGACTCCAACTCTCCAGTTTTGGACGGGACATATATATATATATATATATATATATATATATATATATATATATAATATGTATATACATATATATTGCTGGGGAGGGGGAAATTTCGCTTATCTAATTGTTTTGTTTTATTCTATTACTCGCAACACTGAACTAGAATATGCTGTCAACACAGTCCCTATACATGTATTTCGATGTCTGTAAATGTTTTAAAGGGCCCTGATGAAAACAAATTTGAAACACTAGTGATCAGGCGGCTCATTCTACAAATAACGAAGCTCAACATAAAAGTGGAAGATGGAAACAACTGTGGCATGTGGATAAGACCCATGGCATTGGATTGAAGGTCTCGAGTTCGAATCTCTTCAAGTGCCTACATCCTTGGACAGGATGTTTGTACCCAAATAATGTCCCACTCGACCCAAGTGTATAAATGGGCACCTGGTAACGATAGGTTAATGATAATGATAGGGCCTTCTGGTAGAGTAGTGGTAACACGGAAGAGGCTACCCTGGATAAAGAAGATCGCATTGTTATCATTATGAAGACTTGCCTAATGGGAGGTAGAAAGAGACCGACCTATAGATATACTGGCCTTATTCGAAAAGTATAGGCAAGCTGTGGAAGCGGAAGAGACACCATGAGCTCACAAAAATTGGGCCAGAATACCTAACCCCAAGGACTTGATATATACTGTCCTCGAATATTTATTATTCTCAGACTGGAAGAGCACCGGAGGGTGGAGATGTGGAAGTAACAGCTTCAATTAAAGGAAAATTAAAACACTAATATCTCATCTAAATACATGGTTCCTCTTAAGAGTTTATCATACTTTCGACTCTAACTTTTTCCTCTTTTTTTTGGATAGCTCTAGGCAATCAAATAGATGAAAACCAAAAATGATGGCACAGACAAAATGGTGACACTCAACCTTGCGAAATTCTAGATATTCTAAACCCAGTAATGTTGCTCTACAATGTCCATGAATGTGTTTCAAATACACAAATTTTCTGTCATCTATGATCATTAATAATTGTTAAAGACGCCTGGTTTGATAAGAGGAAAAACAACAACAAAACCCTAGTCACTTACTTGTCACAAAATGGCTTACGAGCCTTGTCCGTACCATTTCATTCCCTTTCTTCAAATATCTTTATTCGTACAGGGAACATGACTTCAATTTTTGTTAGGAAATTGAATCGTGAGCTGATGGCCTTATTAAAGGCTATACCTGAATCCTGTGTTAACGTTTAGGCCTACTTGTGTTATCAATCCCTTGTGAAGACGGAAGCTGTAACGCTTCCAAAAAGTATTATCGCAGTTCCTCTTCCACTTTGTAGAAACCCATCACAATACAATCCAGGATAGACATTGAACCATAAAGAGGGAAAGTTTTGGTAGCGGGGAAGTTCCACCAAACATTGACACGGATACTCTGCATGCAAACTCAAAGAAATCCATGAAACTTACTGCAAAACCCAGAAGATAACTTAACTTTTCACATAAAAGCACTTTTTTGAAATAAATTCCATTTCACGCTTTCTGAACGTTGGAACATCAGGTAGCAATGGATAGCAGAACTTGACCTCCCTCCCCCTCCCCCGTGACCTAATTGAAGAGTACACTGTATAGGATTTGCCGTAGTTGTAATCATGGGTGGTGTACGTTATTCTAAAGGTTTGTTAGTCCGAAAAAGGAACAAAGTGCCTACGTGTATGTAGCGACCTTTGGATACAACTATGTAATTGTGGTGTCTTGATTTTTTTTTTGTTATATAAAGTAAACTATGTGTGTATGTGAGCGTGTGTGTGTGTGTGTGTGTGTGTGTGCGTGCGTGTGTGTGTGTGTGTGTGTGGGTGTGTGAGTGTGTATGTTAGCCTATTATGATTATATTACATCCACACATTTACATTATACAATGTATTTGGTATATTCAAGGGCCGGTCCAGTAGCTCTTTGAATATTCCACTCTCTTATAGTCTTCTAATTTTATGTGCGGTATACCAACTGTCAACCTTCTTCAGACATACACACGTACACACACACACACACACACACACACACACACACACACACATCTACTCATGTTGGTTGCCGATGTCAACGTTACAGTAAAAGGGAGTTGACATAATGGTGTTTATGCATATCAAAGTTTAGTGCAACTTCTTTTCTACACTACACAAACACTAATTCACTTACAACAGCATAAATGCATTTATCATTTAACACCACGATGTTTGTAGGACTATTGATTCTTAATGTCACATCGTAATCCTAAATATAAGATCAGTAGCTTACAAATTGCATGGCCACAGAAATGAAACCCAATGTTGAAATCAAAGTCATATCTGGCTGTATTAAAAAAAAAGGAATATCCCGTCGAAAATACATTATAAGATACGAGAAAGAAGAAAAGATAGAGAAAATAGAAAGAAGGATGAATTCTAACTGCACACGACTGGAAACCATCATTGTATAGTCTACCTGTGCCATTCGCTGTTATAGTCATTTTGGAACGAACTGACGTAAAGTATTCTATCAATATGCTATATTTTATTTTAAAGCACAATAATTGTAGGGAGCAAATTATTAACACTTCTTTTAAAAATAAACTATATCGGAATACAGCTGTAGATGAATCAACCAACTCTCTGTTCGGATTTACGTTCATGTTAAGAATTTATGCATTGACAGGAATTGATTTCTATAACAATATTCAACCACAGTAGATTGAAGGGATGGTACAGTATTGGTTTAGACGAGAATTGAGGTACCAAGACACAACTCGTGAAAAAAGTATAGAGCATACCATTCTAATATGAATTCAAAGTTAATATGATGATAAGTGGTTTTGAAATGTCTGAGCTATCCAACAACAAAATAAAATAAAGCAACCGTAATAAAAGGTGAGTCACACCTTTTATTAGGATTGCTCTGTTTTGGATATCTTGGCCATTCCAAAACAAATTTTCATCAAATAAACGTTCCTCTTGGAATTACACTCCCGTTCACATTTTATAAGAGGTTTCTCATGGAGTACACTGAAAAAAAAGTACATATATCATGTCTACACTTCCAAGAGTCCTTGAACTGTGGGGACCAGGATTCTGTTCGAGCCCAGTTTTCACTATGTTTCCGGGGTGAATGCCTTCATCATTTTCTCGTTATTGTTGTCTTTATGTGTTTTTTCTGCTTATGCTGAATGCTGAAGTAACAATGACTAGTAACCAACGATATTAAATAACGCCGTCAAAATGATTCGTCTTGGATGATTAAATTTTCTTATACACCGACGAAAGGAGCGTGGTTACGAGTTCGCAAGAGCGCCACCACAGCTCCAAGGAGAAGTACCACGCATGCGCATGCCACGACGAGAAGGCTGCTCATGATCCCTGGTGAACCTCCTGAAATCGAAGGGAAACAGAGTTGAGATATAATATTTATGTGTAACTGTCTATGTTACCGCATCTAATATCTTTATATCTATTTATCTTTCTGAGTGAAAAGTATCTAAGTGGCTATAGGTCTACCTTGTCTTCAATGTGAGAGCGTGGTGTGTTCGTGTGTGTATAATAGACTGAGAGAGAAAGTGAGAGAGACAGGAAAACAGAGAGAAAAAGGAGAACAAAGAGCAAAAATCAACACAAAAAAAGTGTTGCGCAATATTCTTTGAAATGGATGGTACACTTTTTGTTAAAATGGAGATTCACGTTTAAACTCTCTTTTTTTTTCTCAAAATGATTAGAAACCATTTGTACAAAGTAGGAGAATTTCAAAGAGCCTACTGTAAGAGGAATCAAAGCTTTATATGAAGAAAATTGGTTCTGAATGGCTGGGATATCCAAAAGCAAAGCCAAACAAAGTGGTCCTAATAAAAGATGGGTCCCATATTTTTGTTTAAGGTGGGGATTCACGGGTTGTAAATTCACTGGATGTTAACAGGTTTGTCAGGTTCTTAAGTATGCCAAAAATCCTTGTAACACTGCTTCCTTTTTGGTTGTATATTGTATTCTCTTTTTAAAAGTTGGGAAAATGCATTCATGGCATTGAAAAAGAAAATTGACATAAAAAGCTACAGGCTCTGAAAGTAGCCTGTGTCCACGCATGTTACATGAAGTTTGCAACCAAACAGAGAAGATGGCTAGCAATGGTGAAACTAACCTCGAGCCCTCCTGAACACGAACGGCCCCTGGGAAACAGTGTGCGGTCCAGAGCTCGTTTCTCGTCGCATGCGAGACTCTCGTCTCTGGCGTCTAGAGGTGCTCCTGCAGTCAGTGACACACGCACTCTCGTCGGATTGGTGGCACACAATGACGTCACAATGGACGTACACCTGCCGAACAAAAATCACGAAGATTATTTCACTGTGGGTAAGAACCATGAGGATTTCACTTTGATATCAATTTGTAATATTGTCGTATTTCATCACATGCTTTCCTTTTGTTGAAATGGGAGAATGACAATGATAACCTATTATTATTGGCATTTTTTATCTGCTCTTTGATGATGTCTGATATGGGCTATGGTGTTAAGGGGTGGGGATCGGGGGTTGAGGGATAACTTTTTAATGATTGTTTCTTTGGGGCAACATGTGTGGGTTCACATGCCTATGGGCAATAGTAATATATTTACTTTTGTGTGCCCTGACCCTTATGTAGTCTCCATTCATTTCATTTTCATTTTGTGTAACGTGTGTACAGTACAGTGTATCCTTTGTAATGTTCATTCTGGTTTTTGTTTCATGGTTGTAATGTTTATGATATGTATCCTATATTCTTTACCTTGTCGAATAAATAATAACAGAAATAACAATTACAATTTCCCCTCGCTTTACATCCATTTTTTTTTTGCACGGTGTGTAGAGCGATATGCCCAGTTCGAAAGGACATCAATAATTATTATCTAAACACGAGGAATCCCCCCAAAAGGTAAAGAACAAGACGGTAAAACCGGGTACCCCTTGTAAGAACTCTGACAAAAATAACGTTTCTGAAAAAAAAAATGTTGCAGCAATTACTACCATGTGTCATCAAAATAAGACGTGGATATCATTTTGCCTGGGAAAACAGACTTAGATTTTAATTACCAACTCCAGGTCGCCACCGAACGAGAAACCTCTGAAGGAGAACGGCTGCACGCTTGGATTGGGTGAAGGAAACACACGTACGCTCCTGTCCATCGGGCATCTGTGTGGTAAAAAAAAAGCGTGAAAACAACGACAACAATTTAATGCAGGCCTTTGTTGTTCATGTATATTCTAACAGTTTAATCGAAAAATGACTTCATTTTTGCCAGTTTGAGATATTTGCGATTAAACTTGCTAAAAAAACACACACAATGAGGATGATAAGAAAATGCGGGATTTCTTTTATCATATTGTGTTATAAGAATAATCTTTTTTTTTGTGCAAAAAGTAAGGTATCATTGACTATGTTTAACCCTTATTCATTTCCTACCATCTGATGAAGAATACATTTTAGTATGTTAAAATTGTCCATCTGGGGGGGGGGGGGGGGGGGTCCCAGGGTTTGAAAATTTTCCTATTCAGAGGTATTTGTGCCCTGGATATGGCAAGGTTTCAAAAGTGACAAGATCACGGTGGTTTCGCTGGGCCCAAGGAGTTTATTGTAACGAGAGCTGACTGTATCTTTAGGATATTGTTCAATTGTTGAAGAGTTTGATACCCATCTTTTATTGTTGTTGTTGTTGTTGTTAATTTGTTAAACAAAACATGATTTGTAATATGATTTTGTATGTTACGTTGTATAATGAAGAGGAATTAAATAAATTTGTAAAAGAGAGAAAAAAAAATTGTCCATCATCCGTTTTACGACCAAACGTTTTATTTTGTTGGGACCTACACTCAACATGCTTTGCTTTTTAGTAGGTTCCATCGTATTTCTCTTTGCATCCTTTACTTTGATTGAAAATGACACATCGACCGCTATGTATTATGTTTGTATTCCTGTTAAGCCGACATTCTGTATTATATTTATCATGATTATATTTTGTTATATATCATGTATTTTCCATCGAGAAATACGAAAATAGAATTGAAATTAAAATTGAATTTTTTTTGTTTAGTTCTGTATTTATATGTGAAGAGTTTGTTCGCAAAGACCGATAAGTCCATATTTGCCAAATGGAGATATTTGCGATTAAAGATCAAGAAAAAAAAAGAGAAAAATAAGAAAATTTTTGCTTCTTTTGACCATAACTTCAAAAATGTACCTTTATATGTAGTGACCAAGATATCATTTAAAAGGTATTATTTTGTAATTTATGACAGAGACCGTACTTCAAAATCTTTAAAAATGGACTTATCGGTTTTTGCAAACAAACTCTTCATGTTTATTTCTTTATTTTGTCCTTTTCCTTCGAGACATTGTAACTGTTCCTGGTTTCATTAACTTGCAGTCAAGGCATTGGTTAATCAGTAAAATTATCATTCATACTGGGGGAAAAAAAACAAACTTCCATGGAATTACTTTTCTTCTCGCGTTGACAGTCAGTGTGCATGTCTGTGGGATTTTTTTAATACTATTTTCCATTAGTGTAATTAAGAAAAGAAACACGCCACCCACAGAAGCCCACCTGTATCTTTGTCCAAGCTGCCAGTCATATTATAAGGTGTACTTTTACGCGCTGGTATACTTACAATGCAGAGGTCGGATTTCCACTGGTATTCTACATTGCCATGCTAGTCTCCGAAAGATTATTTTATAACCCATCTCATTATCGCCATTTCATTTTAGGAAGGTTGCATAGTTGTCTTCAAATTCCAAATTTCTCCTCGACAGGTCGATTACCGATTGCCCTTTTCTGGACTACAATCGGAAAGGACGGTCACCTTTACCGAGATTTCAGAACGGTTGGTTTAGTCTGCAGTGCGATTTCTCCACCTCTCTCTCTCTCTCTCTCTCTCTCTCCTTCTCCCTCCCTCCCTCTCTCTCTCTCTCTCTCTCTCTCTCTCTCTCTCTCTCTCTCAGGGACGATTACTCACTTTCTCATTAGCCAGGACACTGCAGTTCTGAGATTATTTGTACCTTTAACAAATCTCTGTGTTACTTTTCAAATGTCAAGTCAACAATTGAAGCCATACATTCATTTCCAACCAAGAGTCCCTGCTATAATTATTATTTACCCTTCCACGATCAGTTCATGACGAATGCTCTCAGTAGGATCGGGCGATTCGGTTGCCCAGCAACGGACGTTCTTTGATTCTACTACATCAGCTACGAAGGACATTTCCGTGGCGATATAGATGTTATCGCTCTCCGCCACCTGAAAGAACCAAAATGAAGCCAATCATGAATATGTAAAATTTATGAAAATGAATAACTGATCCCAGACTGGTAAGGTTTATTTCACTCAATATGCTATGGCATCGACAGGGCGCTTCCTCACCCGCAATATGCGTGAGAGTAAAGAATGTCTGTAATTGTCTATGTGCATCAAAAATATAAAAGAGCTCCCAAGATCGTCTCTGTTGGTATTGTTATTGTCTTGCACGTATGATACACTTCATCCTATTACACAAACAAAGATGATGATTATTTCCTCATACTATCAGCCTGTTCCACAGGAGGAATAATTTCGGCGTTGTGGCTGCCTCCATCCACTGATAAGTCGCCGGTGATTGTGCGACTCGAAATATTGAAAATCTAAAGGCTTGCGCTCGCACTTTAAAAAGGTGATTTCAGGCCGACGTCCGACTGTCCGAGAAGTCACCAAACAAGGTCACAACGTCAGTTGTGGAGGCGTCCCCATGACGTCCCCAAGATGTCTCCACCTCGTCTCCCGGTAGGCCGACGTAAGTCATCGCAAGACTTCTTTATATGAATCTATGGTTGTGGAATCATTAGTTGTACAATGTATAACTGTAAGTTGTAGACTGGTAGTCAAACCCAGGACTGACGACGCGTGGAACTATTGTATAAAAGCTTCACTAATGTTCTCTACTCATCATATTTATTTCATTACTGAACTCACATAATTTTGGCGTATATAGGCCTATTCCCCTTCACAATGGAAAGCTATATAGTGCGATCTGAATGCATCATTGTAATGACTGAGAATTAAGATTCAACTCACGCAATGTCATGCATCATTTGTGTTGAATGTCACAGGGTCACGGGGTCATGAATTATTACGGGCATTTTTTCAGCTCATATACAGTACCTCTTGTGGGTAGCTGTTAAACGGGAATGGATTCCCAAAGCCCTCGTCGTGGAACTGGCGGATCATGACGGAGAAATTCCCGTACTCGTCCTCCTTCACGAATTTGAGCCAAGCGTGGGAGAGGTACGACATGTCCACCCGGTAGTTCCGCCCCATGGAGCAGTTGAGCTTGATGTCGATGTCGCTGTTCCGGATGCCCGATCCGGTCCGCACGTGCACCTTGTTCGAGAAGGTGATGTAGTCCTCGTGCTCCTGGTTCAACGAGAATTTTGACGCGCAGACATTGAAGCATTCGATAGAGAGACTTGTTAATATTCAAATCTCTGTCTGTCTGTCTGTCTGTCTGTCTCTACCGTAATGTGTGTATTTGTGCATAATTTGGGTGAGTGAGTGTACATAATATACATATATGTATATATACAGTATATATTTGTATTCATTTAAACACATAAAGGTAAAATTATCGAATAAAGAGGTAAATGCAGTGATGATTGAAACATCATGAATTTAGAAATGAAAACATAGCAAGGTGCGACAGAGCCGGGCTTACTTCGTCAAGTCGTTGTGCAGTAATGGAAGCACTGGCGAGGATGTTTGCGACTCTTAGTCCCGAATTCACGAAGGTGGTACAATTGTACATTGATGAAACCATGGTTTAAACCATGGACAAAAACCATTTATCGCCAAGTGTCGCATGGAATATATTTCGTTACAAAATCAGTCATTTCGTCGATGAAATGATTATTTTGTAACGAAATGACAACATTTTGTAACTAAATGAGCATTTCGTCCAGATACGAAATGATAATTTCGTTAACGAAACGGTCATTTTTTGGACGAAATGACCAATTTCGTAACGAAATATTCCGTCCGACACCCATGGCGCTCCATGGTTTCATTTGTACCACCTTCGTGAATTCGGGCCTTATAGCTTATAGCGTAGGTGATGGTAGTTTATCATTACATCGCAATAACTATCTTCGCAGGCTGATAATTTCCTCACACTGTGATAGGCAATTTGTTGTGAAATGCCGATGCCCCGCGGGAAATTACCGCAAATACATAATGATCTTTTCCAACTCACCGTCAGAACCGTACCACAATCGTTGTAGCCCGTCGTAATTGAGACCGTATTGTGATCGTGCTCGACGCCGTGGCAGTCGGAGTCTAAGAAAGTGATTTCGTCGTCGGAAAGGATTCCGAGTCTGGCGCGGTCGAGGTACATGGTCATCGAGGTGGCTCCGCATGTGAGTCTTGTCGCTGAAAACAGTATCAAGATATAGATATACTTCATTCACCAGCACATACGAACATATTCACACATGCACACAGTCAGATTTGCAGCACATCCACATGTAGTGTGATGCTACTATAATCTCATTTTCATTTCATTTACTGTATTAATTGTTTCCAACAAAAACGCATCAGCAAAATAACGATGAATAAACAAATGGATACACATGATTACACAAAATCGATGAAACACTGTAATAAAGAAAATAACTATGAATTGAAATCAAGGATTAATCGTATGAGTTTGGTGCTAGCCTATTATTCATTGACAGTTTAAACCATTTTTCATGTTCATAATATCAGGTTGGTTATTGTGCTTTTTGTAATGGTTACTTCAAGATTAATCCGTGGTTACCTCATGCAAAAATAAGTATAATGAACAATTACACGTACCTTAACACACATTTCATTTGTTTGTTATCCAAACTACCTCTTTTATATAGAACTCAGGCAATTTCAAGTTAAAACACACTCAATTTTCAAGGTGATGTCAATGCATCGATGAAAACTAAATGAAAGGATGAGCGGGAATATCATTGTAACATCATCGCATGAAAAGCCGCAGGATCTGGAATTACAGAGTTTGTTTGTTTGTTTGTTTGTTTGTTTGTTTGTTTGATTTACTTTCTCTGGAGTCTCTGGAGAAATAGGTTCAAAGGCAATAAATCGCCTGCCGGCAGACAATCAAGTTAGAATAGCTGTTGATGCCATATGCATTTACCTCTTTCCCGTCAATTTGGGCAACTTTGTGCATATCGCCTAGTAACGCACAACAAAATTGTTTCCTGTAAATGTGTGAAACATTGAAACTTTCTTTAATTTGAGAGGAATTAAATGAAAAAGGTTGTACTACTTTTTGATTGCTTATGTTTGGTGCAGTGCGCAATGGTTTATTCAACTCGTAGCTTATCAGATTGGGCGTAAACCACCATACCTTTGGTACATTTGCCGTAAGACACGTCGTCGACAGCGACCTCGTTGGCTTCAGGGTCACCAACCATGACCTCCAGGAGAATCCTTCCGAACCCCGTGGCTCTGACCTCCGCCTCGCCGCCGATCCACTCGTCGGGGTGACCGCCGAACACGGAGCGAAGGAGCTGGGGCGGCCCGTGATCATGGTTGTCGTGTGGCTCGTACAGAGGATATTCTCCCACATCATCTTCGGGCTGGAAGAAGACCTTGAGGGAACCGTTGACAACGTTGTTCATGTGATACCAGTACCGGAAGCAGAGCGGCTCCGACTCAGACGCGCGCACTGGCGGGCTGACCAGAGTGGCAATCTGATTTTCGCCGGCGGTGCGCAATGTATCGAGGAACATGTAACTGCCATCTTCAGAGAGATTAATTAATTAATGATGATGGTGATGATGACGACGATAATGATGATGGTGACAACAATATTGATAATAATAATGATAATGATAATAGTAATAATAATGACAATGATAATAATAATAATGATAATATTGATAATAATAATAATAATAATAATAATGATAACAATAATGATAATGATAATAATAATTGCATTTCAGTTGATTGGTGAGGAATAATAAAGATGATTATTATCATCGTCGTCAATATTAGTTGATGTTTTAGTTTTTAGTTTTCGTTGAATAAGTTCATCTTCTCATTAAAGTTTGGTTCCTCTGTCCACCACTGCATGTCATTACAAAAAAAGAATAGTTGGTATGATATTGGTGGAGATGAGGACTGAGCTTTTAACTTTTTGCAAGATATCAAGAAATCACTCATAAAATAGTACAGAGCATATAATTCTAAAAGGAATTCAAAGTTCCTTTGATGAAAATCAGTTATGAACTGGCTGAAACATCTAGAACACAATAAAACAAAGAGACCGTAATGAAAGGTGGGTCCCACCTTTTATTACAATCACTCTGTTTTGGATATCTCAGGCATTTCCAAACCAATTTTCAGCAAATAAACAGTGGATTCCTTTTGGAATCACATGCTCTTTCATATATCATAAAAGGTTTCTCGTTATCTCACCAAAGAATGTTAGAAACCTGAATTTATATCTCAACCAAAACTATATAATCCCTTTAACTAACCTGCGGTTCTAATGCTGTGATCAACCTCAGGTCCTCCGCTGCTGTTTGCCGCCATGTGCCCGCTACGTCTGGTCCAGTCTACGTCATTGGCCTCCGCATTGCGCCACCCACATTGACCGTACGTGAAGTCACAGTGCCAATTTTCCATGTCTTAACACACACACACACACACACACACACACACACACACACAAAGAAAAATTCAAAAAATTATACACAAAGCGATTCAAGTAAATATATCTAGATAAACATGGGAGACGTCAGGACAGGTGGATAATTCTGAGTAAGCATGGATGCAGGAAAAAATATCTCTATCTCTCTACTCTCTCGCAGTATTATCTAGGCCTACACAATGCAATCGATATTATGTCAATACTAAAATCTGGCATCATGAGTCCAAGTCCTCGGGACAGTAACTGGAGAACTTTAGTGATCTTCGAATAGTGCGATTTCCGTCCTTATTGTGTTGCTGTTTGTATATTCTTGCGTAATCTAGTTTAGCAGTATGAAGTATGCACAAGTATCAGAAGAACAGATCAGTGAAGAGGGAGGAGAACGCGAGAACCGAACGAGCCGTTCGAAGGCATTTTTTTCACATGAATAATATACTATAAACACAATCTGTTTTGAATGTCATTTCACATGCACAAGGTCATAGGTATCATGTTATGTAATACGGCGTATATACGTTATTAACATATATACCAATATACGTAATCATATAGTCCCAAATTCCTCCATTATTATAAGAAGAAAATATACTTTAGATGTATGAGTACCCCTCATTACGTAGCATTGTGCCTATGATCTTAATGTCATGTGCGTGTGTAACAGTGTAGGCCCTATGTATAATTTTGTAGGTTTTTTTTTCTTCCCCTCCGCTCAGTTAAGAGACCGTAGGGCCTACCTTGTGGGGTTAGATGCCCCCGGAAAACATCCACAGGGGCAGTGAGATCTTCTTGGGTAGCGACTAGCATCGTAGCACTAGATTGGTTTACATGTTGCTCCCAAAGCGAGGCGCCTCGAGAATCTGCCCACGTGACCTCATCTTCGGACCAAGCCACGCCCCAGCAGGAGGCCGAGTGAGAAGTCAGGGTGCTCGGCTCTTCTTCGGCTAGGTCGAGAAACTTGATATAGTTACGACCATTGCCGCTCTCGGCATAGCTGCACCAGTATAGTACAGTTCCTGTTTTCAGGGCAAACAAACATGGTTGATTAGACGACAAAATGATGCAGTTGAATTGCTTAGTTAAGCTCTGTTTTGTTTTATGATTTTGTGATGGTATTATTTTATACTGCAAGTGATAGTTTTGCTATGTTTATGTATGCATGTTTTTTATTTACATGTGAGCAATTTAGCATTTTTTTTTTTTGCTGCAAGTCACGATTTTAGTAAACTAATAATTGTAATGATTCTATGTAAAACTTCTAGTTAAAATGACTGAACGAGATGCGATATTGAAAGAATCAACAGCAACAAAAAAAAAAATAGGTCATAAGAACATGGCTTTCATCAGCACGAAGAAACAAATGATTTGAAAGAGAGGGTTCGTTATTTCCTGTCAGTATTTTCTGGATTTACCTTCTGCATCAAGCGCAAGGCCACGTGGTAGGTAGCCACTGGATTCTGCGACGAGTATCTCGCTGTTGGTCCCATCATAGTTCACCCTTCCGATGTGTCGATAATTTTCGTAACGTCCACAGCGGCCGTAGTAACTGTCATAGTAGCTACATCTCCGTCCCGTTGTGGACCAATAGAGCGCTCTACCCGTAAAGCACATCATCAAATATTGACTTATATATTACATGTACTCTCTAAAAAAAATCGAGTGAAAATTTTCACTCTAAAAAGAGTGAATACAAAAAAGAGTGAATTTCGAGTGAAATTGGAGTGAATTTTGAGTGAAAATGCTCATTTTCACTCATTTTAGAGTGACGTCAGGGATCACTCGAAGATTTTGGAGTGATCCCTGACGTCACTCCAAAATGAGTGAAAATGAGCATTTTCACTCAAAATTCACTCCAATTTCACTCGAAATTCACTCTTTTTTGTATTCACTCTTTTTAGAGTGAAAATTTTCACTCGATTTTTTTTAGAGAGTATATCATTCATAACATTTTTTTGTCTATTACAACGAATCAATGCACTCACTTTGTCAGATTAAGCTCTACACTTGGTAATTGATTTGATTTGATTTGATTTATTTCCGCATTCAATCAGCTACAAATTGCACACAAATTTCAAAAGCACAAAGACAAAGAATAGCAACTGCAGTGAAATAAATCGATAGCAGTACACACATAGATACATATAACTGATTGCATTGAGCAGTATACATACACAGAAAAATGAAATAAAACATACGGTATTTTTCATAAATATAGCAGAGATAATTGGATGCAGGGGACCGCCATCGTAAGCGATTAAGCTTGAAATGGATGGGGGCCTTGGTAATTGATACTCATTGCTTCGATCAATTACAGGCTAATTTTATTTCGTTTCTTCATTTCAACATTAGAAATAGGTATAAATAACAGTTGATTTTATACATGTCATGCTATGTATAGACAGAATACAGCTCTTGAAAAACTAGCCATGCTAGCTGAACCATTGGTGATTGAGCGTTCACTTAAAGAGAAGATTTAAAGCCTACGTCTCAATTTTGTCCCTATCGTAAAATGTCATTTGTCATGGGGGGGGGGGGGGCATGGGGCATATCATACAGTGAGAACATAACTGCAACTCTACCTCGGGTTAAAAGTCCACAGAACAGAAGGAATTGTATCGGTATCTGTTATGATATGAGAACCTTATTGGATTTTTGACGTTTCGCATGCTTTAACAAAAAAAAAAAGTGGTCATGTCATGATATCATTAGCCACAATCGCACAGAGCAAGTATCGACTCATACTACTATACCATGGTCATGTTGTGATGCGCTGTAGGTCTACGCGAAGATTTAAAGCCTACGAGAAGATTTAAAGCCTACGAGAAGATTTAAAGCCTACGTCTCAATTTTGTCCCTATCGTAAAATGTCATATGTCATGGGGGGGGGGGGGGGCATGGGGCCTATATCATACAGTGAGAACATAACTGCAACTCTACCTCGGGTTAAAACTCTACAGAACGGAAGGAATTGTATCGGTATCTGTTATAATATGAGAACCTTATTGGATTTTTGATGTTTCGCATGCTTTAACAAAAAAAAAAGTGGTCATGTCATGATATCATTAGCCACAATCGCACAGAGCAAGTATCGACTCATACTACTATACCATGGTCATGTTGTGATGCGCTGTAGGTCTACGCGAACCTTCTAATTTTCTTTTAAAACAAAATGTACAAAAATGCATTTCTCGCATATCACATCATTTTGTACTGTAATAGCATTGCAGTAATTTTGATCTTGGAAAGGCCAATAGGTGGTTGTTGCTCAATCGGCTATCGAAAACGTGTTTTTTGGTGCATTCATATCATAAATTATGTCGGTTTTTGTGTGTATAAGTTTCTATTCAATATATATATATATATATATATATATATATATATATATATATATATATAATGCCATAATTTCCAGCGACAGGGGAAATGCGGAATGAATGATAGTTTGGGGGAAATTTGATAAAAAGATGAAAATATTCAGAAAAAATGCAAATATTGCTCATTTTGAAAAATTATGCATCAATATGGGCTCAAGGCAGAAGTGAACTTTTTTTTTGAGAAATAGCAGATTCATCTAAATTCCCCCATGACCCGTTATCTACGCAAATCCAATAAAATACACCTACTTTTTGCATTCCTGACAATCTCACCTAAATTCTATTGATGGGACAGTCCTTAAATTTACACACACTATGCCATCTGTGGCATCCTGTGGGGTAGTCCTGAGGCCCCAGATCATTGATAAGACTTTGAAAGGCATCATCAAAACCTTAAGGGGAATCAAACAAATATCTTCTCGTGCCCTGTCGAGTAAAATAATTGGTACGCCCTACCTCCTTCCAGGATCTACGGCAATTCCCGCCGGGTCTTTGCTTGGCATGGACAGCACAGTTCTGTGGTCAGAGCCGTCGTAGTTCACGGATTTGATGGTGTCTGTGTCCAACTCGGTCCAAAAGATTAGCTTAGCATCCTTATCAATGGACATCATCTTTGGCGCTATACAAAGGAAAATGACAAGAAAAGAGACGATTCATTCGCATACAACGGATTCTAGGGATAAGCATCTACGCATACAGGCGACTCCCGTCACAATGAAGTCCTGGAGACTGGCAGTCGTCATCACCGTTATAACGGGAATATGAATATATATATATATATATATATATATATATATATATATATATATATATATATATAATGCATATTATACATAGATGTATAAATGAAGTTGGGCCAGTAAATTGACAAAAATGCTATTTTTGTTGGCCCGAGAGGCACTTAAATTCAAATCTGATTGTTACGTTTGCTTTTAGTTCGGGCCACTACATTCTTTCTTTTTTTTTTTCAAGCCGCCGAAATTTTAGATTTGAAGATTTTAGTTGCCCGGACAGGCCACAAAAAAAAAAGAAAGAAGGAAACTAGTGTCCATCGAACCCTGGTTATATCATCAAGGAGGTTTTATACATGGAGTTCCAACTGGCTGTAATTATTCAGACAGTTGTCAGATTTCTATTGATGTACAAAAGAATTCCACAGGTGCACTTGTGCCTTTGATGATCGATGTTCCAAGCCGCCGTCTTGCTGAACAATCTGAAGATTAATTTTGAACGTTATCATAATGTTGGCCATATTTTGCTTATTTATTTATTAAATGAAATGAAATTTTACTAAATGATAAAGCATGTAAAACAAAAGTCAATTCCGTTCAGAAATTTGCGTAAAAGTGTAAATTAGAGCTGTATTATGTGAAAATTTTTAAAACTGTACCATCCTGGAAAGCTGGTTTTATCACTTTTCGACTTGATTACCCCAAATGAAACTAGCATGTAATAATCTTCAAGTATAATTCTTTATCGATAGATATATCAGATTAGTGCCCGCGTATGCCCAGTCGAGTAATTTTCATCTTCATTTCAGCATTTTTTCCTCAATTTCTGTTCGCACATCCTCGTGTCTGTACCATAGCTTTTACAAGAAGGGATAGCGAAAAGTAATTACCATCACAAAGACATCGACATTATCTTCCTTTGAAAGTGGCTGGTGATTATGCAATGAGACACGAGTCAATTTTGTCTTCGTATCGGCGTGGCAGATCCTGTTTGGCACATGCTTCAAATATTTTTGGGTGAACATAGATCAAAGGGAATAACTCTTTTGTTACTCCATCTCTTCAACCTCCTTGGTTATATAGGGCATAGCAGTTCTATGAGTGAGAGAACTTTTTGATAGATTTTTCAGTTTCATTTTGTGCACGGATTTGGGAAGAGGCAAGACGTGAAATTATTTTCTGTTTAACAGCTGTTACATAAGTTATGATATACACGGGGAAATTGACCGCCGCTTTAAACCTGATATGCTTCTCTCAGCAATGTCAGGTGAATACTCACAATCGCTCGTTGATGCGATGATTTCGTACTCATTGCCGTCGAGTGCTGCCTTTTTAATCTTATCTGCAAGGCCGTCGATCCAGAAAACGGAATGCGTGTCGACGTCGACGTCGACGGCGACAGGGTTGCCGATTTGTGTTTCGTCCAAGAGCGGCACCGGACCCTCGTACTCGTCAGATATCACGTATAGACGACTTGCATCTGCAATAACGGTCACGTCTCCTGGAGATAACAGTGCGATGACATTTGTTAAAAGGCATCTCACAGAGGGAGAGTTTTTTGACGGAGAAATATTTCAGGAGGAAATAGATTGGAGAGATGGAAAGAGTATAAGGGAGGAGGAGCAAGGGGGAAGGAGCAAGAGAATGCAGGAGAGAGAGAGAGAATAATGAAAGGCAGACATATGAGAGAGGGAGAGATATAAGGTTGGAGCGGGAGAGATATACCGGTAAACTTGGAGGGGGAGAAATATTAAGTTGGAGAGGGAGAGATAAAAATTGAATGTATATACACTGTAAAAACATCGGTGTTAGATTTAACACCACGGGTGTTAAATCTAACACCGATCAAACTTCAATAAAGGACCACACCCACAGGTGTTAAAAATGCACTGTGATGGTGTTGAAAAGTGTTCACCTGACACTTCGTGGTGTTAATTTGACACTATACCTGGTGTTATTTTGACACTGTACTGGTGTTAATTAAAAAATGACACCACATGGTGTTGATTTGATATTTGTTGGTGTTAATATCAATGGTTTAACACCCTACCAGCTTCAATAAGGGACCACACCAGCTGGTGTTACTTTGGTGTAAATTTATTTTCACATTTTTTTCAAAAATCTAGTATTTTAATGTAAAATTCTTGATCGTCTTGTTTAAATTAAAAATCAACAAGAAGTGCAGTTACTGAGAAACTCTTCAAAAAACAGTTTAAAATTTGGAAATGACACCCGGAGGTGTTAATTTAACACCATAAATGAGCACCGAAAATTTAACACCAGCTCGGTGTTCACTATTTAACACCGGACGTTGGAGAAAGATATAAAGTTGGACAGGGAGAGGTATACCGGCAAAGTTGGAAGATTGGAAAGGGAGAGCGGCGGGAAGGGAGAGTTAGAACAAAAGGCCTTGAGTATCTCTTTTTAGATTCTCCAGGGCGTAATCTCGTGCTCTGTGATATGTCACCAAAAGTTAAATGAATTCCATTTGGTACTACAAGTGTAATGTCACATTGATTGATTTTATTCTATTTTACTTCTGAAATTCTTTTTCATACATAAATGAAATACAAAGTCAATTGAACAAACTAATTGAGCACGGTATAATTTGAATCCGACAGTTGGAGAGGCAAATATATAATGTTGGCAAACAAACAAACGAAAAAAACCCAACAAATAACTCATACTCATGCCGTGGCCTGTTACAACACAGTCTGAATGCTTTATTGATAGTTAGGGCTGTAACTGTATAACTGTTCGTCTGGTGGCCCTTTCGGGGCACTAAAACCTACAGCCACTAAAACCACTAAAACCTCCCCGACACCAATTATTTTTAGTGGTCGCGGGCCACTGGGACCATCGGTAATGTCAATCCATTGAGCTACTACAGCTCCATGGTCGAGCACTGGTTAATATAATCAATACTGTGATTTATGTTCCTGTTTGAAGGGGAAAAATATCAATAAACTCGTTAATATCACGCTTACCTGAACCATGACTCCATATCGATGTAATGGCAGTGACTCCTGAGGAAAGAAATAAAATATAGAAAAGCATAAAATTTAGACAAACTTAATACACTTATACCAATTTTCGGCCAGAGCATCGACGACAATAGCTGTGTACCTATGGTTGTCATTTTCAAAGTGATGTTTTTTGAAGTAAAAAGTGGGACTTTATTTCTTACAATATTTTCTTTTAGTATTTGAATAAAGTATAAATAAATCAAAATTTTTGCTATTCTCAATTCAATTGATTCTCTAAAAGTCCTCAATAATTCAAAAAGCGATTTTTAAAGCCAAAACAACAACAATACACACACACACACACACACACACACACACACACACACACACACACCAAAAAAATTAAATAAATAAATAAATACATCTACCAAAATTACACCCACCCAGAATTAGGAAGAAGAGATGTGCTTCACACAGCCGATTTGCCATCAGAACCTTTTGAGTGTCCGTTCCCCTTCACGATTGAAAAAAACAACGATGTATTTTCGAACCTGAAATGAAAATACTGAATAACTTTCTGTTGTTGTAATGGCTAATCAAGAACTGGAGATGGTGACACACGATAGACAGCGCAGGAGACTGAAATGAAATCTTGATAACGGGAGCCATTTATACCAGCGTATACAGTGTGATCTCTCTGCCTATCCTCCACATTGGACATGTTGAAGCGTGTTTGCCATACAGAAATGCAAAACCAGCAAACTTAGTACAAGGTTGCTGATTGGATATCCAAGGACGGGAAGTTTGAGAAGTACACTCTCTTGGACCTCCTTGTCGTAAGAACCCTTCTATAAGGGCAGCTGCACTTTTACATCGCTTAGGTGGTTTAGATTATATAGGGAAACTGACACATGCGAACGATGCAGATAATGCTGGTCTTTTTTTATCCAGGGTAGTCTCTTAATGTTATAGCAATGGTCTACTTAAAGGTCCTGCCGTTTTCATACCCACACAATTGCCAAGTACCCTTTTATACGTCTGGGTATAGAGGGGGAGGTTATGAGCACAATCTAACATTGCAGCCGGATTGGGTATTCCCACATTTAATGAAGGCATTACGATTCAGATGTGCATTGCTATACCCGGTATAGACCGGTTTTGTAATGTAGGCCTATCAAAAGTTCATGCAGCTTTGTTCACGAAGGTTGCCCTTAAATATCAATAAAGCTTGCCGGATGCTTGCCCTTTCTGAATGTTTCTAGTAACAACTAAGTGAATTCCTGCCTATGGAACTTAATTGGGAAGGAGGAGGTGCTCCAGAAATAAAACAAATAGTTTGACAATACTCGAAGATAGCTCATTAACATAGGTTGCAGGCAGTGGAGTTATAACCACAAACTAAAATGCTCATGTTGAGATTGAACAGAAGGGAAGTTTTCGGGGGAAATTAATTCGGGAAATGTACAATGCGCTCAATAAATCTTTGAGAAAAATCGGTCAGTAACCTGAAATATCGTACAGCCTTCACAATCGTATTCTATTTTACATACCACCGTCTTTAAATGGGAAGGCAAAATCAAATTAAACTGTTACATTCAGTAAACCACTCCAGAGTTACAATCTGGACTTGTGAAAAGACAGGACATTACAGATTTCTCTTGAAATTGTCTTGCAGTACACTGAGCTATAAAGGCTGGATCTGTCTTCATGAAATTTACATGTTACATACATGAACCAAACATATATATCGGAATGTATAGGGTGAACCGGGTTTAGTGTATAGGAATGTAGACCTATATTCTTTTAAACCAAAATAATTTAGAACACATTCACGCAACAATAACATGATGATTACTATCATGACGATAAACATTTGCACAGCGCTTTTTTTTTCTTTCTTTAAAGAACCATCAATGGGACAAAAGCATCAATAAGTTCCTCGATTTCTGCTTGACTCTTTCCCACTGCTCTACTGAAAAATTATTCATGTTTGTTTTGCAAATTGTGTTCCAGAGGTCATTGCAGACCAGTGTTAACTTTGAAGTGACTTACAATCAACGATATAAAAAAAAAGTAACATGCATTTTTAAGAGTGAAATCATTCTCTTTGAAGAGCACAGAACTGAGCTTCTCTTCTCCTCCTCTTCCTCCTTCTTCTTCTTCTTCTTATTATTATTATTGTTATTATTGTTATTATTATCATTATTATTAGTATCATTATCATTGTTATTATCATTATTATCAAAATCATTATTTTTATTGCTGTTTTGTCAGCTGAGAACCAAAAGGGCACTATAGCTATATAGCGTTGCAAGATTTGAGCGTAAAACAAGAGAAACGATCAATTTTCGTGATAAAAAAGTTTACCTCATTGAGTAGATTTATAAGCATTGTTCCAAATATCGGGTGCCTTTGTGGTTTTGATTTTTACTGAAAACAAAAATGAATTAAAATTGACATCATATGTAGAAGAGATCGAGCTCTACAACGAGATACTAACACTAATTGACTAATTTAAATTTCATTTTCAATTTATTTTCATATTTCTCGATGAAAAATTACATCAAATATAACAAAATTAAATGAAATACATGACATACATAGAATATTGCAAATATAAAACATAATAGTGGTCGATCTGTTAAGTTTGGAATCTGTGAATGAATGCTAAAGAAATATGAAGGAACCTACTTAAAAGCGAGCTTGTTGAGCGTAGGTCCCAGTTAAAAGGGGAGCACGGGTACAACAATGAGAGAAAAACAAAATAAGAAAGTACAATTATACAGTTATATAGCAAATTTTTCTCTATAGTGCAGGTTAGAGGTCGGAAAAGCCACATGCTGCAGGCGGATGAACCATTATCGTTCTGGCAATACAATATGACTTAATATATAATAACGATGATACCGTTTAGACAGTATTAGAAATGTGTACATTGCGTGTATTAAGGGAACACATGCACCTGCAAATCCGGAAAAAAAAAAGACATTTAACAACCAGTTACAGTGCACTGAGAATGTGAAATACCAGCTGTTACCTCGTCCCAGCTATCTTTAAAGAAGGAAAAATATACATGAACACAGTGATAGAATTTAAGGGCGCAAACAGCTGGGCTCTTAAAGTCTGGTTTAACATGACCACAACCCTGGAGTACAGTATAGCGGGATAGTCCTGGACAGCACAAAACAGAATTTCAATGAGCTGAATTTACGTAAATACCTCCTCCAAGGGAGGAGGTTATGTTTTCGTTACCGTTGGTTTGTGTGTTTTTTAACTACACGAACTCGTTAGTTAGTTTGTCCGTGTTCAAAATAACTCAAGAAGTAGTTAACGGATTAGGATGAAACTTGCAGGAAAGATTGAGAATGACACAAGTAACAAAAAATTAACTTTTGGTAATGATCCGAGAATTTTGGGGGAATTTATGAAGGATTTTTGATGTTTTGGCAGGTAGGGTCAATGAACTTGGGAGTTCAGGCTGGTTGTATTTGAGGTTTGCCTGCGCGCAAGTTGGGCGAGGCGCGTCGTACAGCTGAAGGCTTATGACGTAACAAAGGCTTCTATATTTGGAAATCTTTTTAAAAACTTTTAGCACCGATGTTGTGTGTACGTATGATATCTCTATGGCAGAACACGATCAGTGTAGTGGTGGAAATATTAAAAGCTTCAGGCTTGGCGGAGGTCTGTGCTCTCAGAGTGCTTTTCTAGTTATTCAGTAAATACTGTCTTAATTTGCATTTGAAGGATGATAGTGATAAACAACCTTTGAGTTCAGGGGGGATATCGTTCCAGTATTTCGGTCCCGCATACATAATTGTTTTCATCGCGAAAATTGTGCGAGTACGTGGAAGGTGATAAGCGTCCCTTTGGCGGGTGGGATAATTGTGAACTGAGTAGTTTCTTTTAAACATGTGAAGAAAAACATCAGGAAGATCATTCGTGGAGTATTTATACATGAAAATACCTAGGTTGTAATGAAACAAATCAATCAATTTCAAAATGTTATTCTTGTGAAAAAAAAAATGCATTTGTATGAGATAAATATCCGGCGTTATTGATAAATCTGATGGCGCGGTTTTGAAGAAGGAAAAGCGAATCAAGCAAAAATCTGAACGAATTACCCCATGCTAGAATTCCATAATTTAGGTAAGGGGAAATCATTGTTGAATATATAGTTTGTAATATATGTATGGGGAAATTATATTTCAGCTTGTTTAAAATTCCAATGTTTCTGGACAAAATTCTACTTACATGAATGTAAATATAGTTAATATGGGTTTTCCAGGATAGATCACTATCAATGTAAAGTCCTAGAAACTTAATACCAGTACTATATACCTGGTTTAAATTGATACCATTGATCTTAACATAGTCAGAAACAGAGTTCAGAGAATTGCTGAACAGCATATAATGCGTCTTATCAATATTCAGTGACAACTTATTCGCGTGGATCCAGGACTGAACAAGTTTCAGTTCAGTGTTTAACATAATATGTATAAGCGCGTTTGACTTACGATGTGAAAGAAATAAATTTGTGTCATCAGCAAAGCATATGAAAGAATCTGGGACGAATTTTGGAGGTCGTTTATGTACAAGATAGATAATAACGAGCCAAGTAGGGAACCCTGAGGGACACCACAAGAAGTTGTGTTCAAGAGAGACTCATATCCATTTAAATAAACATATTGCTTTCTATTAGTAAGGTAGTCTTTAAACCAATCTAGACCTGTCCCACGAATACCGTAATGGCTTAACTTATAAAGCAAAATATCATGGTCTATCGTATCGAACGCTTTTGAGAAGTCGAGAAAAACACCTATATATAATTATAGTATGGGAAGCGTCATCTAAAGCATGTGCTACTTTATCAATGAAAGCTAACAAAGCGTGGGTTGTGCTATGCTGTTTTCTGAAACCAAACTGAAAATTCGAAAGAATATTGCAGTTGATAGGGAATCTAAGAGTTCGTTTGTGAACAAGCTTTTCTAAAATTTTTGAAATTGAAGTTAAAAGAGATATTGGACGATAATTGCTAACCGATTCTTCAGCACACTTTTTGAATATGGGAACGACTCTAGCAATTTTCATCTTTTCAGTGACTTTTCCAGTCGACAAAGATTGATTGAAAATATAAGTAAGGGGAGTTATTATTTCAGTTATTATGTTTTTTAAAAGAAAAAACTGAAATTCCGTCATCACCTGTACTTTTCTTGTTATTTAGTTTGCGAACAAATTGATTTGATTTCTTCCTCGACAATGGGAACAAAAAACAAAGTGTGTGCATTCCTATCCCTTATAGAAACGAATGAAAAGGTGTCCCGGAGGCGTGTTTTTTTTTAGACAGCGCAGATTGGGGACCCTATCCCTAAACCTAACCCTAATCCTAATCCTAACCCTAACCCTAACCCTAACCCTAACCCTAACCCCAACCCTAACCCTAACCCTAACCCTAACCCTAACCAAAAACCCTAACCCAACGTTTTTCCCATAGGTTTAACACGCGCCATGCCCCAATCTGTGCCGTCTTTAAAAAAACGCGTCCCGGAGCGAGGTATTTTCTTGGCAAGGTTTGGCCCAAGGTTAACAAAGAAGTCATTACATCTGCCATCTCCTCTGGATTGTCTATCAGGCGACCCTCTTTCAGAATACGATTTGGGGAATTCGCCTTAGTGCTGGATTTTAAAACTGTGTTGATCACCTTCCACGTACTCTTTATATCATATTTGCATCTATTGAACTGTCGGTAAAAATACTGTTGCTCAGCTAAGCGTAACGTAGAGGTCAACGTATTTCGATAACGGACATAACGATATTTAGTTGAAACATTTGGGGATTTACGGTATCTACAAAATAATCTGTTTTTCTTATTAATAGACCTAAGAAGAGATTTCGTGATCCAAGGCTATTTGGTATTCTTTTATGATTAGATTAAGATCGTTTTAACAAAGGTATATAATTATCACAAGTTTCTATCAAAATTTTCATTCAAACCTCAAAGGATGAGTTTACATTTCCTGCGTTGTAGGCAGAAGACCAGGAGACTAATTGACTAATGACATGAATAACTCAATAGCCCCCCCCCCCAAAAAAAAAAAAAAAATGCGATAGCGCCTTTTGATTCACTGCTTTAAAATTTCGTTTTTAAATAAATTGATTTTTTCATGTTGTAGTTCTGTGGTATATCACATAATATCAATATTGAGATTGCATTTTAAGAGGGCGGAACAAGGAATTGTTCCGAACTTTCAGATTTTTCTGAGTGCTTCCCTAAACTCTCCCCATCAACTCAATTAACAAATATGTTAGGGGGAATTTACTTCACCTCTCAAGCGAACGCTGACCTATATTTTCCCTTGATGCTTTGTAAAGTCCGATTGCTCCCGCTAGTCCATAAAGTTTTATGAAAAAAAAAATATGTCCGCATGCTGCACATTAGAACATTAGTTTTCAAAATTAATAGCTAGTTATTCCAAACAGTATAGAATAAAATGACTGTTCTTTCATTTAAGCTCTTAGTTGTTCATACGTTATTATGAGTGTGTATTTCCTGTTATAGACATTTTGAAATTTCAGTTGCTAAATTTGTAACTGATTCTTATATTGACGACATAATTTCAACATTGAAATTAAGTAAAGAGTTTCATTCTTCTTCACTATATGCACATTCAATCCGTTTAATCATTCCAATATACTCTGTCTCGAATGCATTATGATTATGATTTAGATTCAGCGCTGATGGTTTATGACAAGACCAGAAGATTTCTGCAGCGGACTTACCCAAGGATGTGATGGAGTGGGTGAGGGCTGGTATGCAGATCATCAGGAGTTGCTCCGCCTTACCCCAAACCAGTACACTGGAATTAAACTAATCCCTTGCAAGAAATACAACATTTACTATAGGGGATGGGATTAACAACCAAAATTCAACTTACTCACTAACGAATTAACTAACCGACTCAATAATCGAATTGCCCATATTAACTAATGATTTTTATTAAACTATATTGAACCATATTAACTTTTACTGTCTATACAAATAAAACAAACATAACCAAAGAGACCCCTTTGTCACTGGTTTTTTCTGTAACCCTGCATTAAACAAACCCACGGAAAATATAGGATAATTGATAGCGTATTGATTGCAGGTCAGAGGAAGTGATATGTATCTAATGACAGGATATACTGAGAGTAGGTGAATATCCCCTCTCGCGAATATGTCTGCAAACAGCTGCATCAGGGTTCGGATAACGTGTTCATGCTGTTACCTTGGGTATCACTTGCACCACGAAAAGAAAGGATTGCTCTTGAAGCTATCCTCATGACTCTTGTGTTACGTTAAATGACAATACTCGAATACTGTACAACAGGAAGTAATAAGCTGTGGTGTTGGTCAACGGTCCGTACAGCGATTTCAAGATCAGATTAAAGCAACCATACACCCAAAACAAGACAAAACAAGATTAGAAGAGGGTATTATTTTCACGTTGTAACTTTTTGAACTTTTATATATTGTTTTTTCACTCTATACGGCGGGATGGACATTCATCCGTTATCTGTATTTCGAACAAAAAAATAGGAGGATCCAATCCAACAACAAAATGAACTAGAGAAATAGAGAGAAATTAAAGGAGGTCAAAAAGTGCGTTGGGGTCAAAGAAGAAAGAGGAGGAGAAGGAGGAGGAGAAAAAGAAGAAGGAGAAGAAGAAAACGACAGAGATGAAAAGGGCAGAGCGAGAAAAGAGCGAGAAAAGAGCGAGAAAAGAAACCTTTTTTTATAGCACATTTTACATAAACATGTGCAAGTGTACAAAATACTATTTCGTGCTTACTTTTGAAAATTCACTGACTTGATTTATACAATGGCTTCGACTTAAACGTCTGTGCTATATCGTCCCACTTTTTTTTTTTTTAGGACAACAAGAAAATTATGAATGAATTGAGACGTCAGCTATTAAAATTACAACTATTGTAGGGTACTAATGGCCTACGTCCAGATACCCGAAACAGTGTAATTTTACCAAATCATTGGATTTGCCTTTCGTACATTTATTCTTTTTTTCATAACGTCGCATACACTATAATTCACTGTCATTTTGATGTCAGTCGCTTTTCAAATGTCACATTACTACAACGATATCCCGTCAATATTGAAATACACTTAAGTGCGGTACTAGTAGGCCTCACTGAAACTATTCGAGACCTGAATTGAAATGCAGGATTTCCTTGGTGCCTTCTTTAATGTTTCATGTCATTTCAAGCCCAGCCTAATGTATGATATAATGATAGTTTTAAACGAGAAACTTCAACATCTTATAGTTAATACAATTTTATTTCGCTTATCTAATAGTTATATTTTATTCTATAATCGCAACACTGAACTAGACTATGTTGTCAACACAGTCCTTATATGTACTTCAATGTCTGTAAATGTTTTAAAGGGCCCTGATGAAAATCATTATTAAACAAAAGTGATCGGGCTGCTCATTTTACAGACATGAAGCTGAACATAAAAGCGGAAGATGGAGGCCACTGTAGCATGTGGATAAGACTCTTGGCATTGGATTGAAGGTCTCGAGTTCGAATCCCGTCAAGTGTCTATTGTACATCCCTGGACAGGATGTTTGTTCCCACAATAATGTCCCTCTCGACCCAAGTGTATAAATGGGTGCCTAGTGACGATAGGTTAATAATAATGATAGGGCCTTCTGGTAGAGTAGTGGCGACACTGAAGAGGCTACCCTGGATAAAGAAGATCGCACTGTTATCATTATGTTATTATTATATGAAGACTTGCCTAATGGGAGGTGGAAAGAGACCGACCTAGATATCCTGGCCTTATTCGAAAAGTAGCAAGCTGTGGAAGCGGAAGAGACACCCTGAGCTCACAGAAATTGGGTCAGAATACCTAACCCCAGGGACTTGATATACTGTCCTCGAATATTTATTGTTCTCAAACTGGAAGAGCACCGGAGGTGGAGATGTGGAAGTAACAGCTTCAATTAAAGGAAAATTAAAACACCAACATCTCATCTAAATGCAGGGTTCCTATAAAGAGTTTATCAGACTTTCGACTCTTAACTCCTTCTTTTTTTGGACCTCTCGGCAACTAAATAGATGAAAACCAAAAATGATGGCAGAGACAAAATGATGACACTCAACTTTGCGAAGATTGCGAAGAAATTTCCTGTCATCTATGATTATCAACAATTGTTAAAGAAGCCTGGTTTGATATAACTAGAGAAAAAAACCCATCAAAACCACATAGTCACTAACTTGTCTAAAAATGCCTTACGAGCCTTGTCCGTACCATTTCATTCCCTTTCTTCAAATATTCGTACAGGGACTACGACTTCAATTTTGTTAGGAAATTGAATCGTGAGCTGATGGCCTTATAAAAGGCTATACACTGTACCTGAATCCTGTCTTAACATTTAGGACTACTTTTGTTATCAATCCCATGTGAAGGCGGAAGCTATAACGCTTCCAAAAAGCATTATCGCAATTCCTTTTCCACTTTATAGAAACCCACAAGGCAATTCGGATAAACATTGACCCATAAAGAGGGAAAGTTTTGGTAACGGGGAAGTTCCACCAAACATTAATATGGACTCTGCCAATTAAAAGAGATCCATGAAACTTGCTGCAAAACCAAGAAGATAACCTTACTTTTCACAAGCACTTTTAAAAATAAATTCCATGTCTCGCTTTCTCAACGTGGGAATATCATCAGTTCAGTTCAGTTCAGTTTTTATTTCTGCATTTCAAAATCAATACAAATCAACAAATCAACAAAATACTTACATAGTCATTTACACAGCTAATATTCGTAACGTTTGGATCTTACATACATTTTCTTTTTCTTTTTTTCAAGAACGAATATCATATATGAAAGGATGCAATAGGAAATGATAAAAATGAAATGCAGGGGACCATCATCATAAGCTAAGCTTGACGAGGAAGATGGCCCCAGGTAAAGAGATACATAAAGAAAATCTTGCCACTCACTGAGTGGGGGGTAATTGTGCAAAGGGCACAACGAAGAGATACCTAAAGAAAATCTTGCCACTCACTGAGTGGGAAGTAATTGTGCGAAGGGCGTGCGGTGCAGTGCGGTGTGCATTGTGTTGGGATGAATCATGTATAGCAATGTATAGCAGAACGTGGCCTCGCTCCCCTCCCCCGTGACCTACTGTATGATACGCTGTTATTTTTGTTACAGCTCGTTATTCCGAAGGTTCGTTATTCCGAAGGTTCTTTAGTCCGAAGGTTCGTTATTCCGTAGGTTCATTAAACCGAAAATGAAATAAAGATCGTTATATCGAAGGTTCGTTAATCCGAAAATGAAACAAAGCTCGTTGTTCCGAAGGTTCGTTACGGACCCTATATCACTTCGGATCAACGAACCTTCGGAATAACGAACCTTATTTCATTTTCGCATTAACGAACTTTCGGAATAACGAACCCTATTTCATTTTCGCATAAACGAGCCTTCGGAATAGCGAATCCTATTTTATTTTGGGTTTAACGAACCTTCGGAATAGCGAATCCTATTTCATTTTGGGTTTAACGAACCTTCGGAATAACGCCAGTAATATTGTTCGGATTAACGAACCTCCAGGTATAGGAAATTGGTGTGTTTTGCATTGACGAACCTTCGGAATAACGAACATTCGGAATAACGAACCTTCAGAATAACGAACAGCACCCGACATTTTCGCGAGATGTTGTTTTCGCGAATTGACGTAAATGCACTATACAGGGCGCATGGAGACTTTTTTGCGCGTTGTTAAATTTGCGGTCCAACTGTGATTCGCGACATTTGCGGAAATTAAACCCTCGCGAAAGTAATAGCTTATACAGTAATTGAACAGTATACTCTTTAGGATTTGCCTATTTATTTTAAAGATTTGTTAGCCCGAAAAATAAACAAGGTGCCTACATGTATGTAGCGAACCTTGGAAACAGCTTTGTAACACTGTAGTGTCTCGATTTATTGTTTTTTTTTAATAAAGTATAATAAACTATGCGTGTATGTGTTTGTGTTTGTGTTCGTGTGTGTGTGTGTGTGTGTGTGTGTGTGTGTATGATTGTGTTGATGGATTGTCCCATGAGAAAGTGTGAAAATAGTAGTCCTAATTGCTGATAGTATTCTGATTTGAGCATTTTTGCTGTTGCTTGACTCCAATATTTGCTAGGAACTACAGTTTATCCTACTCCCTATGAGTTTCCTGTACTCATTAAAATCGTCCTGCGGATTACGCGTAAGACATTTTCAAGCACGGTTTCAAATACCTAAGAAAAGGGCAAGATATTAGGAAATTATATGTTCGTAAAAAGCCAGTAGTTTTCTCTTAGAAGAGTATCAATCTTGTAGTAGGTTGAAGTTGATTATAATGATTAAGACTGTATGTGTGGCAAGGTGGATAGGATCCTTGTCTTTCAATCGGAGTACCCAATTTCGAGTCCCGAAAAGTATTTATGTCCTTGGACAATATATGTTTTTACCCAACCATTTCCCTCTTGATCTTGATGTGTAAATGGGTACCCGGCAACTCTAGGGTAATAATCATTGTAAGACCTCTGGTGGAGCAGTGGCAACACTTATGAGGCTTCCTAGGACACAGAACCACGACCATACCGTTATTATTCACCTTTCTTAGATTTTTAACTAATTCGTATTCATGCTTAAAGATTACACAGAGGTAGCTTTCAGCATCTGTGAATTATTTACAGGTGAACCGTTTACCACTAAAACATATCTTTTGTCTCTGTCAAGAACACAGCTGCAAAGACCCGCCCCTTTAATACGTAGTTACCCGTCTAGAGCAAACTTAGGTGAATAATGTTTTCTGTCGTCATGGATATACAGATTTTCCATTTTATAGACTATCCAATTAGTATTACTTGGTCTGTTTTTTTTATTCAGTGCATAACAATAATAAACGTGCCAGATGAATTCCGTTCGATGCCGCGTCAAGTTTGTTTTATTTCATCTATCTTTATTCTAGTTGCTTCTGGACATTTTGAAAGCCAACGTGATTTAAGATGCAGTATTCGAATCATCCAACTATGCGCAGACACCCACAAGTCTCAAGCCCACGAGTTTATAGACATTAAAAAACAGGTCTGTAAATTATACACCGTAGAGTCATACATCCCTTGAGCTAAACACCAGATAAAGCAGGTGAAAGCAAAGCAGGCCCACAAGCTTGACACCATGTAACTTAAGTCCCGTAATGTATAAATGTCGAGCTAGTGGGCCTTTTTTTATGCCTGGTGTCTAAGTCGCGGGCATCATTTGCCCAGCATCTAGCATGTCAAGTTCGTGCATGGTCACCTGATGGTAGGCCCTATATATATATAGTTCGTGGGCCTATTCTATCTGACGTCGAGCTCTCGGGCCTTGTTGACTTTGGGTCTAGTTCATGTTCTGCATGATTCATGAGCTGTAGGCCTACAACTCTTGGGCTGTATGACTCGTGGGCCGTATGAATCGTGAGCTGTGTGACTCGTGGGTGTTGAGCACAACAATTTTGTTCCAAGAGAAAATAATGCGTTCTCTCTGAAATAATCTAACCGATGTCAACTGTATATCTAGATACGAACATCACGTTAAAGCCATTAATGCCTTGACCTTTTGGATTTCCGCCCAATCTTTGGCGAATGGACATCTGGGGGGCGTTTCATCAACGAGTTCGTCGGAGTTTTCACCGACGAATTTGCTATCAGCCAATCAGACGCAAGGATTTATACTGACAACTGTCAAAAGCTAATGAAATCCTTGGTCTGATTGGCTGATAGCAAATTTGTCGGTGAAAACTCCGACGAACTCGTTGATGAAACGCCCCCCAGGTGTTTCGAAAGTTTCGGGGATGATACGCCCACTGCCGCACTCATTGCCAGCCATGCACTGCATATCTACTACACTGGCTACATATTGCATTATGTAGTGGTTTATGCATGGCGTCTGTCTATTGTAGTTCCGTAGTCAATGCAAGCTGTTCGTATACACTATCCGTGTGACCTCTTTGATTACCGAGCTCCTGCCGTTTAAGGAGGGAATTGAGAATGGAACTTCCTAATTTCAGCCTTTGTGCAACCCTGAGAGCAGGAAACTTCCTACTCATTCTAGGTAAGCAAAAGGTTTTTGTTTATCAAATAGAGCGTCTTATACGGTCGTGCGTCTAATTGCAGGTGCATAATATTTGAATGTACATGTAACTCGGTATTTAGGCCTACGCACAGGTACATTATAACAATCATGAATATATTTAAAGAGCTTGCTTCCAAAAGGCGCTAAATCCATTGAAAATGATGGATTTAGTGCCTTTTGGAAGCAAGCTCTTCGTTTATACCCATACACTAAGATATTGATATTATTGATATTTATATTGATATTGGTATATTTTATGTTTGATAAGCGATACATTGAAATAGTTATCGAATAGTCATCACATCACCCTTCCGCTTCCTATAGTATTTACTAGAAATCTACCTTCCCGTTTCACTTATCTTCTTCTTAGCCCTGCCCCCATAGTTAGCATGGTCATACTAGACAAGATTTTAACAATTATGGCGTACAAACAATGGGCGAATCATGATTATTAATTTTGATAAATGATGAACAACAATGCCGAATTGTCACGGTGCGATGTACACGTATTACTCAGGAGGCGAAACTAAGAGGTTATTGTTTCTGATCCATCGAATACAGCGCAATCTCGTCCGTATTTAAGTTGACTGTCAAAACTAGAGTACAAGGAGAATGGCTGAAGTTTCATTACGGGTGAACGTCAAGAGCTAAACACACAGCCTATGAGCTATAATACAGCCCACGGGTCACAGTACTACCCTTGAGTCAAACAACCTACGATCGACTAGACACTCCTTGAATACAACCTGTGAGCTCGATATTAGTGAATTTAAAAGAAAAGAGATTTCATAAATTTCGAACACGAACTATTTTTAAAGCAAATAAGCCCCATGCGTTCGACATAATATTTACCCTCCGAGCTCGACAGGATAAACAGCGCCATCTACAAATCAATGATGATTTACGCAGTCTGTGCCGAGCTTTTGTTTTACTTGGTGTTTAGCTCTTTAGGCTTTGTGTTAAGTTGGCTGCATGACTCGTGAGTGTATGACTCATGGACCATTTTTCAATGTCTTGCTCGTAGGACGTGTGACTCGTATGTGTCGAGCTCGTGGGATGACTCCTTTCATTATAACCAGTTGTAAAAAAAAAAAAGAAGTTGTGGGAATTTCACATTTATTGGCCGGAACCGCATAGAGTATATCATCTCAAAGGTTTTAGTTTGACCTCCACAGAAATCTCAACTTATTTTCTATATTTGAAATCAAATCAATATGAATACATTGTATCATTCACGTCGAGTTATTGTGAAGATAAAGTTGTAATAACGTTCATGATTTTCATGGATTAGGTGATGCAGCTGTTGAAATATTGGCAAAATCATGTTTTATGTATGTTTTCACTTTCTTTCTCTTTGGGCCGAATGCATAAACGCTAGCAATTGCTTGTGCTAGCCTTTTACTCGAATCCGTATGCATAAAAACACGCAATTGCTTGCAAGCAGAAGCTTTTGCTAGCAAGCACAAGCTATTGCTTGCTGCCAGCAAGCAATTGCTTAGAGACCAAGCATTTGCTTAAAAACGTATGCATAAAACATACCATTTGCTAGTTCTTGCTAGCAATTGCTTACGATTTTCCAAGCTCTGTAAAATGAGCTTGAGCTTTTGCTTGACCGGAACGTTCCCTTTTAAGTATTATTTTCATATTTATGAAAGAAAGACCACACTTGTGAAGGAGTGGTATAAATCTACAAGAAATTACTCATAAATAGCGTAAGAAACTTTTTCATTTCAACAACGGGAATGTCCAGTGGTTAGCACGCAAAATGTGATGAAAAACAGGTAGGATGTCTGACTTCGGTGGAGAGCAAGGAGACCTCTCTCCACGTTCGATCTGGCAGATCTGGGCTGCTGTAAGCTGCAGTGATGGGAATCAGCCAGTAATACGTGTGTGTGTATAGATGTGTGTGTATGTGTCTGTGTGTGCATTTCATAGCTCTTCTGCTATGTCAGGAAATGTTTCCACACACACATGCCCTTTCAAATACATGCTGCCACACTCGCCTCTGTTCTTGTGTTCGCACAGGCGTGACGTCCCTTTTGTTTAAAACGCAAGCAATTGCTTGTGCGGGACAACCAAAAGGTATTGGCATAAGCAAAAGATTATGCATATGGATTTAAGCAATTGCTTGAGCTAGACCTTTTGCTAGACGAGCTTGTGCTTTTGCTTGAAGCAATTGCCTACAAGCAATTGCTTGTTTTATGCATTCGGCCCTTTGTGTGTGATGCAAACCTATCGGATATTGTCAGGTGCTGCTTCAATCACCACATTTAATTTGCTTGATTCAAAATTGTGAAACGGTGAACTTCTTGTCTTCTCTTTCACAGCATTGGTCTGTTTTGGTTGTGATGCTCAAGAAAACGAAGGTAAGAAGTTGTGTGTAGTGATAGCCTCATCTTGACGGGAACTTGAATTAATGGGGCTCAAGTGGTAAATGAAAGTGATCTCTGAGAAATCTTTGTGGTCATGGTCATGATAGCTGAAATGGTTTGTGAAAATTAGACAAGATGAAATATATGGATTAGCAGAGATGGCTCATAGAATATCGTTTTTAAGAAGGGATGGTCAATGCAGCTTGTAATTTTATAAGCGCACAAGCATGCCAGGACATAATAATGATGTCCTTTCGTTGCATTTTGTTTTCTTTTTTCCCTTGTACGACAAAAGCTGCTTTTCCCGTCGGTGCGAGAATTTAACAAAAAAGGCGCTCAAGAATAGCGACGATTTTGAATGAGACAAACCCCGAAAATCATTTTTTAGCAGGATCCTCACATTTCCATGCCCCCCCCCCCCCCCCCAAAAAAAAAAAATGGAATGTTGAAGTTCAGTTCAATAAAGACTTTCGGAATGATTTATCGAAGAACCATGATGGCGTTGATGATGATGATGATGGTGGTGCCAACTCAAAACACTGAGAGCGCGAGAGAGAGAGAGAGAGAGAGAGAGGGGGGGGGGGAGGTAGGGAGCGGTATCTTGCGCTCTGACTGAGAAGCCAATGATTGACCACTATTCTTACTTCTTACTATGTTTCTGATGCAGCGGCACAGGATGTGGTGTTCTTTGCATCTACAAATAACGCCATTTTCAAACATGAGTCCAACTCTTCGACATTCAGGCGGCTCCCAATATCGGAGCTAGGAGGACCGTACGCAATCGACGTCGATCTCGAAGCCAGGCTGATCTTTTGGACGGACTTTCACAATTACCAAATAAAGAGGGCTGACCTCGACGGTGGAAATATGCAAATTGTCACATTCACAGGCAGCAGTAAGTTGAAGTCGAACAGCTAATTGGTGTTCTTACAGACCATGTGGCATTTGCCCTGTTGGGTTCGAATTTATTTATAAATATTATGAGAGACAGGCGTACAGCGGATATCTATGCCACTTGTATTCATTATTTTAGAGTACAAATTGTTATACAGCTCGTATTTTTATGTGTATGTGTGTGTTTTACATAGACGTGTCATGCCCCTTCTGGACAGCTCGTTTGTAATGCCTTACTTACTGATGCAGTGTATATTTTTGATTTGCATTGATTAAATAGGCAGTTAAAGGGAATCAAACCGGTATGTCTTGTTCGTGAACGCTGCGGCACAATAATCGTATTGGATTTCCATTTTACTGAAAAAACAAACACATAAACAAAACCAAATGTGCTGTTTCCCGCTTTAAATATCGGCATTTAACTCAAAGTTGATACGAACCCTAAACTTCTACATAATATTCTATCACCTGGCAACTTTCTTTGAAGATAAGCCTCGCTGATCCAGCGCCCATTGCGCTGTTCATCAAAACTTCCAGGGGAATGGGACAGTTCGCCATGAGAGGACGCTTTGGGTATCAAATTATCTCGTTTCCCGTTTTTTCGCGAGGTCCCCGCCGAATCGCCGTAGACCCCAAAGAGAAGGTTGTCTACTGGACTGACACGGCTACCGACTCCATCGAGGTAGTCAAATACGACGGCTCGGGAAGACGACGGCTCATCAATCTCGGAGCGAATAAGGATCCACTGGGCATCGCAGTACATCCCACTCGAAGGTACTGTACCGTATGACCCAAAAAATTACAACTTGACCCTCTGCAATGACGACTTTAGAAATAGTGAATCAATCCAAATGCAAATACAGGGAACGAAACTATAACTCGTTACCCACATCTTACAGAGAACCCCATCCGATTTGCTTCAGTGGTCAAAGAGAAATCAGGAATTTTGTAGATCATGTCAGGAATCTCTTCCCTCCATGTTCTGTCTATTATGTTCACACACAAGAGCATCCAAGTGCTAAACTTGGAAGAATAAGACTCATGACATGCATTAAAACAATCCACATTTCTCTGTGACCGCCCAAATTGAATGGAGTTTTCTGCAAAATAGAGCTAAGATGTTATATTTTAAGACCCTGAAGTAGCATTTAGACAGTTTACTCATATTGGGTGTTATCAATGCGAAAATCTGATTGTAATTTTTTTTTTTTTTTTGGGGGGGGGGGGGGGAGGGGGACAAATTGTATATCTTACTGCGCTCCTGCGCTCACTGACTCGTATTATATTAGCTTGGGAGTTCTCCTTTGCAGATTGACACAGAATAAGGTCGGAAATGTAAATGACGGTGACTGGGAACTGTACCCATTGTCTCCGTTTTACCTCCGCCGAGGAAGACTGGCTATGTCATCATCGGCGTTTGTTTGTCTGTTTGCAAAATAACTCAAAAAGTTCCAGATTTGAATGAAACTTGCCGGAAAAGTTGATAATGACACAGGGAACAGACGATGAAGGTTTCTATATTGGGAAAATTGGTGATTTTCAGCAAGCGTGTATGGGTGGAAATCAGCTGCTTGGCGGAGGTCTATGCTCTCCGGGTGCTTTTCTATTTTTTTTTTTTTTTACCATGTCCTTCCAGCATGACTGATGCATCGTGACGGTATTTTAGAGTCTCATTTACAGCAAGGTCAAGGGAGAATTTTAAACAGAAATATAATAAAAAAGCCTCCTTTCAATAAATGTTTTTTTTTCTGATCTTGTATTACCCGACGTCACTCAAAACGAGGAAAATAGTACGTACCATATTTAAGGCATATATGATTATGTGCTTCATGTGCCTAGATTACAGTTAATATTCTGTAATATAAGACTTCTGCCGTGTGTGTGCTTAGATGTGGTTGTTACATGTATTTTGGTACAATGTCGCTATTTCATATATATTTGTGTAGCCGATTGATACGTATTTGTTCTGTAAATAGCTTTTATTTTACATAAAGCTTCTTCTATAAAGTATAGATAAGTTTGTTAGTCTTATCGGTGTCAAGGAAACTTCCTTGTTAGGTGGAATCTCTTCTAGGCATTCCTTGGCAAAAAAAAAAAAACTTTACTTGAGAGAATACACGAGGTACATCTGCGTTTCTATTTTATGATATAAGTTTGTATGCATTTCATAAGTAATGAAGAGGACCTCTGGAGTGTATAGGTACCAATAATATTGATACATTTTCGTCATACATCTTGCTTCAGAGAAATCTATTGGGCAAACACGAGAGTGTCCTGCAGGAGCTACTATACTGGCATTTGTCGCAATCTTGCCGATTACCGACAGATCCAGAAGGCCACTTGTGACGGAAGCAATGTTGAGACCAAGGGCGTAGCGAGGGGGGGTGTTTTGGGTGTTCAAACACCCCCCTTTGCCAAAATGGCGGTGTTTGAGGTGTTCAAACACCTCCCTTGGGCAAAAGGGAGGTGTTTGAGCTGTTCAACACCCCTCTTCAACAATGTTTAGATGCTAAAAAATGAAACAAAAGCTGTCTTTACCGCTTTTATTTCCGTTTTGAATTCTGCCTTTCCTTTCTTTTGTGTTCATTTTCTTTCTCTCTCTCGCTCTCTTCCCTGCTTTGCTTTCTGGCCGAATCGCGAAGATACATTGCGCATAATGTTCACCGTTTACCGGTATTATACCGTACGCGGTACCGTAAATTGTGTATGATGCATAATATTATGTGTGTGCAATGCATGCTATACAGATTCTGTGACGCGCTTTGTGTATTATCGAAGCATCGACGTTTCTACTTCTTCTCTTCTTTCTTTTCCTCACCTTTTTGTCTTTTTACTCCTTTTTTTCTTCATGTTTTTTCTTTTCCTTTTTTTTTTTGCGTTTTGGGGGCAACCACACCCATCGTCCCCCTGGCTACACGGGTGTGGTCTGGGTCAGGTTCTCCCATTTGTTTATACACAAAATGCGTCGGTTACTAAACCCAATGCTGTTTTGCGCCCTTTTCCATATATGCATGGCAGGCGTTACACCAAAAACGGCGATCTATCCGGTCTTCCCCTCTCCATAATCTTTTGTAAATTAACTATACTGATGCTTCATACATTTATTACTAGTAGTAACATTGGTTATACGAGCACAATTTCGCCGGCGGTGGGGAGGGGAGCTGAACCTTTCGGCTTTTTGCCAGATTATCAACTTCCTTATTTTCCTAAAATAAAGTGAGAAAAAACGCTACACAATCCAGTGCCTCAAATTTTGATTTTTTTTGTTCTTAATAATTGAAGTTAATTTAAGCTAATTTGTGTGTGTGGGGGGGGGGGGGGATCCAGACTATTAACACTAATATAAAAACAAAAGCCGTTCTAAAGGCAGATTTTGGATATCCTTCCCCATTTGGTCACTTCAACGTCCCCTCGCTGGTCATACCTCCCCAAATCATGAACATAAACCGACACCATTGACTACCAGTGGCGGATCCGCCCCCCTCTCAATTTCCAAAGCGTAAAAATATAGCTACAAAAGGCAGTTTTTGGACTGCAAAATGTCAAAATTTTCAAGCTCACTCGGTCCGCTCGATCGCATTTAATCGCTATGCCATTCTCCTGATGTTGCTGCCAGTAATTGCCAGCAGTTGCGCCCGGCGCCCCCCCCCCCCCTTATTATAAAGTATAGCTACAAACGGCAGTTTTGAGACTGAAAAATGTCAAAATTTTCAAGCTCACTCGCTCCGCTCGCTCACATTTAGTTGTTATGCTATTCTCCTGATGTCACTGCCAGTTATTGACAGCAGTTGCGCCCGTTGCACCGACCTTAATTTAAGCCAAAAAAGTATAGCTACAAACGGCAGTTTTGGGACTGTAAAATATCAAAATTTTCAAGCTCACTCGCATTTAATCGCTATGCCATTCTGTGCGCCCGGTGCGCCCCCCCCCCTCCCCTTAATTTCCTAAGTGAAAAAATACAGCTACACAAACGGCAGTTTTGGGACTGTAAAATGTCAACATTTGCAGGCTCACTCGCTGCGCTCGCTCGCATATTATAATCTTTATGATATTCTCCTAATGTTGCTGCCAGTAATTGCCAGCAGTTGCACCCGGTGCCCCCCCCCCTTGATTTCCAAAGCGAAAAAATATAGCTACAACCGGCAGTTTTGGGACTGTAAAATGTCAAAATTTTCAAGCTCGCTCGCTTCGCTCGCTCGCATAATAATCGTTATGTCATTCTCCTGATGTCGCTGCCAGTAATTGCCAGCAGTTGCGCCCGGCGCGCCCCCTTAATTTCCAAAGCGAAAAAATATCGCTGCAACCGGCAGTTTGGGGACTGTAAAATGTCAAAATTTTCAAGCTCGCTCGCTTCGCTCGCTCGCATATAATCGTTATGTCATTCTCCTGATGTCGTTGCCAGTAATTGTCAGCAGTTGCGTCCGGTGCGCCCACTTGATTTCCAAAGCGAAAAAATATAGCTACAAACGGCAGTTTGGGGACTGTAAAATGTCAAAATTTTCAAGCTCGATCGCTCGCATTCATTTTAATTGTTATGCAATTCCCCTGATGTTGCTGGTAGTAATTTGTCGTTTCACACCGTCATTCCATAATCCATAAGGAAAAAAAAAAAATGACTGCGCAGTGGAATGTATCACATTCCGTTATGTATTGCAGTCCCCATTACAGTTTCCAGACTGACAGCACAAGCACATACGCGCACATACATACGCACGCACACACAAGCATGCATACACACCCTCAAAATCACTTTTCCACGAGGTGCCCCCCCCCCCCCCTGTCTTGACCAACCCGCTACGGTACGTCACTGGCTGCACCCGTCCGGTTATGGGCTTGTAATCGTGGTGATGGTGACTATCGCCGATCATCCCCCCCCCCCCCCCCCCACTCCTCAGCACGGATTTACGCCGTTGACACACACACACACACACACACACATACACTTGTTCAACGTCCGTTGGCAAAAGCATACGGATTTGGGGAGCCCACAGACACGACGTAGCAATTTTAGGCTGCTGCATGAGAAACTTCTGCTGCGTCCGGGCTGTGTTTGGGCCACGGATTCACTCCCCGTATGGATGATGCGCGTGCTCTCTACAGCCAACGAGCGCACAACGAATTGACACTGTGCGTCTTTTACGAAAAAATATAAAAGACGCCCGGTGTCAGTGAGGTGACCGTAGAGAGCACTCGCCTTACGCAGCTCGATCAATCGAAGCGAAAGATCCTCATGCACTGCATGCGTGTTCCAAAATCCGTACGGAATCGGTACTCCCCATGTACGGATCTCAAATGTTGCCCACGTTTTTGCACGTAAACAGCGTGCGGGCCACGTACTTACACCTTGCGCAACCGTACGGCCGACGTGCGTTGACGTACTCCCTTCCGGCGGTTGCCACTTCCTCCGTTTTCAGAAAAAACGTGGCGGACGTGGCCTCCGCAAGAAAGGTACGGGCAAAAAAACACGCATTGTGGGTTACCTGGGCAAGCTGTTGCCTTATTGTATTATTCTGCTATGCCTGAATTAATTTGGCTCTTTTTAAATTAATGATCCTTGCGTCGAGTTATTAATTTGAATAAAAATACGCTGCTATTAAGGGATTCGGACCAACACTGGCTATCGGGCGAAAGCTCGGTAGTCTAGTGGATATGACGCCTGTCTAGTAATCAGGAGGTCGTTTGTTCGATTCCCATCCGAGTATGTAAAGCCCATGATGTTTTTTTTTTATATATATCATGGCTTTACACTCAAAACACACTGAATAATCGGTGTTTATACATGTTGAGAAGGGCGATTTGTCAATCAGTTGCATTCAACCACTCCAACCATATTTAACCCAGTGACTTCCTGGGATACTACATTACATCTATAAGTTAAAGCAAAATTCAATGTAACTCGTAAGAAAAAGAATCAAGATAAATTTCCTTCATAACAACAGGGCTCTGGCACTGTAGAGGCGTGGGTTTGCCGCCTTCGACGGCCCTTCTAGTTCATATTGCCCATGAGTCGCATTGGCATAACTACGGGAAGGGGCATGGGGGGCACAGGTCCCCTCAAATTGGCTGGTCAAAAAACCCAACAAAACATTTACGAAAGTAGGAAAGGAAAAGAAAGGAAAAGAAAAGGAAAGAGAAAGGAAAGAAGAGCAAACAAAAAGAAAGTGGAAGAGAAATACCCGGAAGCGTTCGCTACCTTCGCTCACTCGCATTTTAAGTATCTTAAGCAATGCAGGTTATATTGATAGTGACTATTCTTCTATAAGGGAATTGGTTTGTATCTTGTGTCTCTATTTAATGTCATATTATTCTTTTACTTATAAAGAATTTTAGTATATAATATAACTGCAAGGAATCGGGCGGAGGTTGACCTAAAATAGATGAATTTCAGTGGATAATGGCCTGTGACCAATAGCCTATTCCTATCATACCCACTATGAGAACGGAAGATGCCGATAAAATATACACCACAATGAGAATGGAGAAACAATACAGTAGAACCTGGGGGGGGGGGGCGTTTCATGAAGGAACTTGTCGGATAAAATGTCCGACAAGTCAATTATATCCGACAAGTTCAGAGAAATCAGCCAATCAGACTTAAGAATTTCTCAAAACTTGTCGGATATAATTGACTTGTCAGATATTTTATTGGACAAGTTCCTTCATGAAATGCCCCCCTGTTCTCAGTATATAAAATTCCAATTTTTTATCGCTCGTAAAATCTAGGAACAAGATGGTTTCCAGTAGCGTGATCTGCCATGCCTGAATATCATAATACTTGGGTAACTATACGAATGCGGCATGAAGATGTACTTAATAAAAATCAATTATTGTATTTTGATGACAAATCTACGTTTTAAAGAAAATAAAGTTTCTTGTCGGTCGCTCGCTCGCAGAATGGTTACGGACGGCAAGCGAAGTGCCCAAACAGTCATATTCGGCTGATAGCTTGCGGCTGATAGCTTAGGTGATGGAATTATCTTATAGGCTTATAGTGAATTTTGGTGACGAAATCACACTTCTATACCGTGAAAAAAGAGAAGTAAAGTTAATGAAATTTCAGATGAGATCACTACGAACACAATACAATACAATAATAATAACGATAATGATTGATGATAATAATAATAATTATAATAAAGATGATTATGATGATAATAATAATGATAATAATAATAATGATAATAATATTACTAAACAGAATGACAGAAATAGTTAAGATAGATATGAAATAATTAAATCTGACATTTCCTTTTCCTTGTTTGCTGTTAATGTCACTTTCATATATTTGCATGTTTTATTTTTATGTCCACATGTCTCTGTATCTTCTGAATATGTAATTTCCATTGAGTTACATGTAAAGAGAACAAATTCCCATATGGACAATAAACGATGAATTGATTGAATTCACATTATTATCATAATTGTTATTGTCATTACTATTATCGTTATTATTACCATTTTTCATGTTTATCGGCAAAACTCCTTTGAGCTTCTTCCCGCTTCCCACCCCCTCTCTCCACCATACTTCCAAAGTGTTCCCGCTTCTCCTGTCAATCAATTATTTTCAGTTAAAATAAAGAATAGATCTAATCTTAAACACCCCCCTCTAAAAAATCCTGGCTACGCCTATGGTTGAGACTGTGCACCAGCTCAGGCTCACGCCGAATGGACTCGCTTTGAATCAAGCTGGTGAGGAATTGAGAGGATGCGGTTAACATTTTTGACCCAAGAGTGCAGAGAACAAGAGAGAACCAGTGAACGGTTGATCAAACTCGAAATACAAAATGAATAAGAAGAGTAGAGGAGAATTTTTAGCATTTCAGAAAACAGTTATAACAACCAAGATTGTATCTCCTCAGATCTCTCCCCACTGGTTTGTAATAAGCATGACAAAGAAAAATACAACGATGAATGCTCTTCCAATAGCTCTATACCGGATATAACCCTCTTCCTTCAAAACCAAAACTTCCTTCAAAACCAAAACTCATCATTGCTTTTATAGTTATTATCACTAATTGGAATATATTGATTATATATAGTATAAAGCGTAGTTATTGTTGTTCGTTCAAAAGGAACTGAAAAGATTTGTGTGTAGGTCAAAGAGTTTATGATGCAGTGGCATTGTCATCATATTTCTAGACTTGATCGGTGATCAGGATGATTGGGATTGGAATTTTCCCTAACGAGCAAAACTGGTTGAGGTGAATAAGACTATTAACACTCACGGAAAGAACCGATTTTATTAATCGCCAATATCATCACAGCTCGATAAGTGATTAAGACACTCCCCTTTCTTTTATTTCCTTTTTGTATGAGCGGAAAAACAAAGAACAGATTCCCAAACATCCTTAAGTTTTCATATATTGACGATTGATTGCATGTAGCTTAATAGTAACAACATTGACTTGATCTTCACTGGAGACATTAAAGGGTTCACAATTAACATGTATCCTTTTTAGTCTTTGCAAAACCACGATTGGGAACGTTTCATGATTTAACATTGCATAATCAGGGGGCTTGCCTTGTGTGCAACGATGTCAAGAGACGTGGGGCTGCCATCATCAGGACAATATAATTTTTTTTTCTTTTCTCTATAAATAATCTATGCTTCTGAAGGATGAACAGTAGGCCTAGTTTAGATATGAGCAGGCAGCATTACTGACTTCTCAGACATTCCACGATACCTGCCTCCAGGAACTAAACTCTACTGGTCTACCTTCACAAGTTCCGACACCTACACCCTGGAAGCGGGTGACATCGACGGGAACGAAACTACGACACTGCAGAATCTGCGGTCATACACTCGTGGTGTTGGCTGGTACGATGGCGAGGTCTATTACGCCACGGACAACGGCATCGTTGGAGTCCTTCACGAGAGGAAGAGGACATCGCGGACATACAATCTTCCCACGTCTGACGGGGTCCTTGATGTATTTGTCGGACGAAGAAAAAAGATCCATAGTATGCAATAAACAGCGATATGGTTAATCCCCCGTCCCGATCAAGAGTAAAACAATGTATCATCATCGAGGAATACAGAAGTCATGCTTAATGTTATACATCGGCAGTTAGTGTGGTATACACTACCTAATTTCGCTGTCGAAAAAAAAAATGCCTAGTGACATTTGCTGACACCAAATGGTTACAACCAGTACCATAAGAAAAAGATTTTGTGCCTTTAGCAGTCATGGCAATGACACACTCGGAACATCTTTACGAGTGCAAATTTGCACCTCTTAGACAAGGAAGGTGCAAATTCTGATCTGAATGGTGCAAAGTTTCTCCGGTAAAGGTGCTCCCAGTGTGACACTAGTAAGGTGCAAAGTTGATCTTATTTTTCTTAGGGTGCTTTACACTTCTCCAAACATTTTTGTCATGATCTCTGTCATAACATTTGAAAATATCACACAATGCACTACTCCATGTTCGTCATGACTGTTGTAAATTAATCAAATGTGCTCTTGAACCCGTTGCCACATAACAATTTATGAGTGTTACCTCTTCTGCTTCCTTGTCAAACTAAAACTATCACTTACGGTGAATTCAGAACGATTGTGGTATAAAACAAGAAACGATGATAACAATGAACAATTATTGTAATAGTGGAAATCATGTCTTTTGGAATTAGTAAAAATAAAGAAGAATAACATCCAAATATTCTCTTCAGTGTTATCAGAGGCTCCTACCAATACCTATTATCTCCTAAATCTATAACTACTGATTTTCTAAACAAGCTATGATCACTTTCACTTCCAGAGGACGTATTCAGGACGTGCAGTTTCCAGAGGAGTCTGTGCGGCTGGGACCAGGCTAACGCCAGCGACTTTGACTGGATCAGGCAAACCGGCAAAGCGGCGGCGAGGAGGGGTAGAGGTCCCGTGTTGGACCACTCCATTCAAGAGAGTCGTAAGCGGCGCTATTTTGCATGTTCAAAATGGGTTTGTTACGGTATCTTTTATCTACTTGCTGTGGATACGGGTACATGTAGGTTTACTAGTAAATGCGTATCATAAACACGATGAATCGCGTAAACATTGAGTGAGACACCGAGGATTGACAGTCACTTGTACCCATGGATTTTGACATTTCAAATACTCTAAATGAGGTGATGTTGAATAACAATGGTCCAATTCAAATCATTTGAATATCAGTTCTGTACAACTGAACAGGTCAACCATGAATCGTCATATGCCCGGCAGAACACGAACGCATGCAATGCGCGTAGGACGGTATAATAACGCGCGCTCGCATGCGCTCATGTCATTCTGCCGGGCACACCTTCCTTGAATCGCGTGGTTAGTGCCGTTCTGCCGGGCACACAACAAAACAAACCAGTAAATGAATATATAAATCAATAGAATATGACAAACTCTAGTGACTACTTATGCATGTTATACTTTCTGTGCTGGTTATCTTAGTAAGTGACTATTTGGTTATCATTTCGATTCACGAACACAACGAAAACGACGGTACCCTGTGGAAGAACAGTCATATTTTGCAGATATGATAATGAACGGGCAATCCCCCGTTTCTTCATACTTTACGTATATGCAATGTATATGCAACTTGTGTGTATTTTTGTTTGAAGACTGAAATAAAAACAACAACAACAACAACAACAACAACAACAACAACAACTACAACAACAACGGAACAGGTTTACGTGAGCGTTCGCGCTTCCTTATAATTGCAGGAGGACGATATCTTTTCGTCGACACGTCGGACCCAACCCTGGCCTTGTCGCGTGGAGATGTCGCTGCCATTATAAGCCCATCACTTGACATGACAGGAAGTGCTCCAAAGTGCTTCCGGTTTTGGTACTACATGACCAAAGCCAATAGCACGTCATTGAACGTGTTGTTCCAAGCGAACGGTATTCTCGACTCCGAGCCCGAGCCCCCGCGTCTGATGTGGTTCACTCACGGGACTGCCCTCAACGAGTGGGCTGGGAGCGAGGTGGAGTTTCCAGTCGACGCAGTCGGCAGGATACTCGTGCAGGCGGTCGTGGGCGAATCGGAGTCAGTCGAAATTGCCATCGATGATGTCGAGTTCGGGGAGTGCCGGAAAAGTAAATGTTTCTTTTCAGTGGTGTAGGTCTTTTTATCATTCTTTTATCATTCTTTTTACCATTCCCTTTCTGTGTATAACAAGCTGTTAAAGTATAGTGACTGTTAGAATTGTAATCACTTCATAAACTATGTAATGTATAAAAGGGGGAAAAGATGGAAATCAGAACTTCAAACAAAATCAAAAACTGCAACGTGTTTTCATTGTAATTTTTATCATTGTTGCCGTGTATTTAAACTCATTTATGCGTGGGGGGGGGGGTGGCAAAATCTCCGACATTTCGTATTGTTGCTTTATGTAATAATGACTGTAAGCATGCGTCATGATTTCAGCATCATTTCGTTCAAGCAAAAATAACAAAAAAAATACCAAAAATACAACTAGGACCATGTACGCCGCGTTACACATAGTTTGGATAAGAAATGACGAAAAAACAAATGTGTTCACAAGATTATCGGTGAGTGTTACTGTATGATTTATTTCTCTTTTCATTTCTGAATATTCAAGCTTCTCGACTCTCTTGCGATGACGACACGATGACGATGTTTCTAGACAGAGCTCGTCTTGGCGTCTCGCCAAGCGATGAAATCACACTCAGAGATACGTCGTGTCGTGGCTACGTGTACGACAACGATACGATTGCGATTTCAACCGCTTACGATGAGTGTGGAACGTCTTACTATGCAAGTATACACAATGCGGATGTTTTCTCCGATGAAGAATGATCCAACATTGATCGAGAGTGACGTCAAATTATGGGATAATTATTATAATTATGAATATCTCACAGAAGGGTGTAGGCCTAGGTGGTTTTTTGCTTGTTTTTTCTCTCCGCAATGTGTTTGTATCTGGCTGTTTAATGGCCTTTGACATAATATTGTCTACGAAAAATGTTATACAATAACAAATACCTGCTTTCTCTTTTCTTTGCAATTATACACTTCACCGAGAAGATACTAGTAGATCGTCATATTTTTACTATTTACTCACAAGACTGGTTTAAAGAAAGGCGTTACAAAATATATAATTCACGTTGTAAAACGTAGCGCTTCCTTATCATGCGTAACAAGGAACACTTCATCACGAGTTACACAAACACAACTAGGAACAACTACAGAAACTCATCATCTTCGAAGCAATTACATTTGACAGCGAATGATTTTTTTCTTTGTTCATTATTTCTGAAAGTGTTCGTTTGTTGAGACTTTAATAAACCAGTCTTTTGCATAAGTGCAAGATCTTCATCAGAGCCACAATATTTTCTGAGGTTACTCTAAGGTACAACTAATTATCGCAATTATTGTAAGGACATAATAATCAATATTTTGAAAGTTATCATAATAGTCTAATTCAGTCGAAAAAACGCGGTTTTTGCTCAAGCTGAATTACGATTATCACAAATGAAGCCTCCTTCTTTCAATGACCTGGTTATAAAAACAGTAGGCCGTTGGATCATGTCAAAATTCAAATGAATGATAAATCCCGGAGACATTCTTCTTCTTGCAACTTGAATAAAGTCTACCCTCGCAAGACAACTCATATTAATAGAAGTCGATCACACTGGCTTATGTTACCAGAAATGTGATCATATGCATTGAAAAGACACCTTGATAGCAATACCCGTTTTGTGCTTACATTCTCATTTTTGCAGTCTATCCTTCTTCCTCCCTTTTCTTTCTTTCCTTCAATCCCCTTCCATTTCTGATAGGAGAGCAATGATCTGATCGTTTTCTCAAACGAAGTGACGGTGGTAGCCAGCGCGGGAATCAGGTACACCGACATCGCGCTCCAGTTCAACTGCTCGCTGGAGCGCAACTACCGAGTCGAAATGACTTACCTGAGTCATGGCTGGATCAAGTACGTCCGCGAGCAGGACTCAAGGGACTTCACCGTCAGTATACGCCAGTATCCTGACGTCAGATTTCGGGAACCGTACCCAGACAACGGCACTCCAGAACAGGTATAGTTATCCACATTCGTATTACATAATACGTCCCTCTTCGTTGTAGGTCCATCCTCTTCCATAGAAGTAAGGGTTGTTCTGTTAACCCATTGAGGACGGACTGATTTTGCTACAACACGCATTTCCCATAGACCCCTGCCCGAGTATACTCGAGACTCGGTCCGGGTATTGTCAGATGCGAATACCTTTCGCGTGGTAGAATGATCTTTGTTTTGAAGTCGATCACAAAAAAAAACAAAAAACAAAAACCCAACAACAACAAAGGTCAAGACCGATCCAAAGTAAGGAGAAGTTTCAAAACACGGCTTTTCTCATTAAAGCACAAAGACTACCATGCCTCCATCTGCCGATTACATGTGGATGAGATCCCAAGAGCGTTCATTGTGCATCGAATAGCAGATTGCTAACCTGGAGGGGAAAAAGTAAGTTTTTCACAAACCAGCAGCATTTTATGAATATTAAATCACGTGACTCTGTTGATTTCACAAAGGTATCGGAAGGAGTCGAGATCTTCATAGCTACGGAACTGACGCTGGTCCAGGACATGATGGAATGGGTGAACTCCAGGTGTTGGGCCACGCCCTCGGCTAATCCCTACGGCACAGTACAACGCCCTCTAATCCAGGACGGGTGAGGCGCTTTGCATTCTCTTGATCAGATGAAGTGGCGACAAGTGATGCAGCAGGGCTCCTATATACATTGGGAAGGGCTCAACATGAGCGGTGACCCTGACCACATCCACACATATACACAGAAAAATAGTTGATGTCGGACCACAACATTTTCAAATACTTTTTTTGTTGGGATCCTATTTTCGGCTGGCAGTAGCAGATTTCCTGCAAAATACAAATTGTCGCTCAATGAACTAACTACTGAAAGATTGTCCATGTTTTGTACATCCCAAGAAGCACAGGACCTAGTCCTTTTATCTGGTGGGAATATTTTCCAGCCTCAAACTTTTTTTTTTTTTTTTTTGGGGGGGGGGGGGGGAGTGGGGGTGAGGGAGGACATGAGGAGTTAGATATGAAATCATCAACAAGAGCAAACCAGTTCACGTCAAGCTGAAATTACGCATTTAATTGTTCCTTCTCCACATACTAGTAATAAATTCAATTATGACTATACGTGTGGTGTTATATGAGACTGTTTACACGTGTCATTCTTCATGCCTAAGATTTGGGTTTGGTTTTTTTTTTTCCTCAGAGGTCCTGGAAACGATGTCTCAGATCAACATAACCCTAGAAAATGCATGTTGATATTGAATCATAGCTGTCTTTATAAGCTTTAGCTTTGCCGAGCAAAACAACCTGTTTTTACGGTGAAAAATAAGATTTGATATAACAGTCAACATTGGTCAACGCAGATTTTCTTGGCATGTTTTTCAAGTTCCAGGAAAGTGACCTGCGTTTAATTTGACCCTTCCTTTGCTAATGAGCCAAACGTGTACAAATTTCATGCACATACATATACACAGGAAATCAATGTCGCACGCAAAGGGTTTAATAAGCAGCTGTTAAGTATAATGTAAAAATACATTGTAATGAAAATCGCCAGAAAATTCTTAAACTATCATAACATTATCAAAGCCGTGAGCAAAGACCAATTTGTTTGAATGAGAACACTTATTTGGACTGCTGGCTGAATTTTCCATCTTCTTTCAATTTGGCGCAAGTCATTTTTCACACTCTTAGTCCATGGGCCAAGACCCGAAAAATGGGTTGTTGGTACCATCTGAGGTGGCACAACCTTTTTGGTGTCAGTTTGTTTCTCGGGCATAGATATGCTTATCAAGCTATGATAGCATTTCCAAATGAGTAGCTTAGTCATAATAAATGAATTTTTAACCAATTTGGTCTCGTTTTCATATCCCTATAGTTCTGAATCGAAACTAAACCGCCATACAAAGAAGAGCACTGCCTTCTGTATGTCCACAGGTGTTCTGTTGTAAACGCGGTGCGCTTAGTCTTTATTCAAGGCAGCGAAGGGAATATCCAAAGGGTTATGATGTCCACAGCTGTCACGCGGTGCGATTAGTCTTTATCTAGACCAGTGTACCGTTATCATATTTAAAGTTCCTCATAAAAGGGATTATCTATACTGTTTTTATACTACCCTATCAACAAATACATCGGTTTTAAACAAAAATCACTCTGTTCATTTACAATATCATTCATTATAATGTATCGTAGTGTACCGGTACATTGTTTTTGCATTATCTTATATTGTTGGAGGGAAATAAAGCGACATTGGCGTGGTATCAGCTTTTTCACCGTAGCGTTTTCGCCGGAAAATGATAAATAATTGAAAGATACGGTAAAATTCACGAAGAATTGCTTTTCTTGTTGTTGTTGCTGTTTTTAGATAAAAGGATATACACTGTATCATACGCTTTGGATATTCCCTTCGCCGTCTAGAATAAAGACTAAGCGCTGTGGACATCATAAACTTTGGATATTCCCTTCGCTGCCTTGAATAAAGACTAAGCACACCGCGTTTACAATAGAACACCTGTGAACATACCATAGAGCTGTATTTTACAGCTCTATGGAACATACAGAAGACAGTGCTCTTCTTTGCGTAGCGGTTAGTTTCGATTCAGAAGTATAGGGATATAACAACGAGATCAAATTGGTTAAAAATTCATTTACTATGACTAAGCTACTCATTTGGAAATGCTATCATAGCTTGATAAGCATATCTATGCCCGACAAACAAAATGACACCAAAAAGGTTTTGCCACCTCAGATGGTACCAATATCTAGCCTGGCCCATGGACTATCTGGACAAAGAGCGTCAGTGTTCAGCCAAGCGTAAACAAAAATTTGTTTTGTTGATTGCGCTTGATAGATTAGACTATTGGGCATCCATAAATATGAAAAAAATCTTCCATATATTTTGAAATGTAATTAAGACAATTTTTTTTCTTCAAAAGTGTAACTTTTTTTTGATACGCCCTGTATACTTTAACGATTGAAGATAATTCTTAGACTGGACTTTCTTCTTACTTGTCCTTGTACTTAGTTGTCCAGTTACAGACGACGTCGCGGTCATTGACGTGGAGAGAAATGACCTGAAGCCGTTCTCGTTCAAAGTTATATCTTTCGCTGATGACATGGAACTGGTAAGCTCTATTTCGATTTCTAACATCGTGCCTCTTTACATTGGAAACATGTTGGAAACATAAAATTAAAGCAAACATCAGAACGTTCATAAATACATGAACGTAATGTAATACGTATATGGTAAGTACACTTCATACTGTGTATAAATATATATATATATAAATATATATATATATAATATATATATATATATATATATATATATATAATATATATACATATATTCATATATGTGTGTGTATGTTTTGTCTTCAGTTTATACTTAAACGTCAGAAGATATTCATTCCATGTTTAACCTTAACATCGCAAACAACAAAGTGCGTAACTCGGTGAAGTGGTCCCGCTTTCCATGGACCAACTCGTGCAGCTGAATATGGGCTATCCAGCCACTTTCTCTGGTTGAAAAATGAAACAATTAAACAACGTACCAAAGTTCACATATCTGTTTGTACAAGTGTTCGTCCTATTCCTTGTTTTTGTGAATCCCCAATACATTTTCCATGTCCAAGGGAACTTGAGGAAATGAGAAAATCAAGTGCTGGTGAGGATGTTATCATTGTCAGTTCTCTCTCTCTCTCTCTCTCTCTCTAAAACAAAACAAAACAAAACAAAACAAAACAACCTCACCTGTCTTCTCTGTACTGCCGAATAAATTCCATTTTTAACGTGCTACCATTTACCTTCTAACTAATCGTAAAAATGTTAAACTTGACTTTCCCTCTTGTGAAATCAGTGATGAGTAAAGATAGAGAAACCGTGTTGTACTTATAGCATATGTCCTGCATAAGTTACTGTATATTAAAAATAAACAAACAAACAAGTGCTTGGTTTATAGAAACGATGGCAACTTTATATCATATAATCATGATTGTGTTACATAGATTATTGTCATTAAATCGATTTGGCTCGAAGAGAGGGTGAAAAGTTATTCACGCATTATATCTGCTTCCTGTGCTCTCAAAAACTGTTTCTCCATATTTTTACCGAGGAACACTTTACCCAAGCTAAATAATGCAGCTCGACGTGTACTTAACCATTGCTGCTTTTGTTGGACAGGTGTACATTCATTGTGACGTCATTCTATGTATCCAATCGGAGGAATCGGCGTGCCGCAACAACTGCTCGGATTCTCGTTCACGGCGAGATGTTCGCTCAGCTCGAGATGTCAGCCGCGGTCCGTACACAGTATCACGTGGCCCTTTTATCGCGAGCAGACCAAACAACGTCCGAGGTAATAATGAGCAGCTCAACATTGTTACACACCATGTGAAGAAAATAGTAATGCTGAATAGAAGAATATACATGTTTTCAAAGTTTGTACAACAGAGAGTCTTTCTAATGTCCAAAGAGCCTCCCTACACGATTACGCGAAGTAGGCCTATTCTGATACAGCAACAACTAATGTCGCACACTGCACGGACACGCTGGTTGCACATTGTTCAGCTCATTAACTATGAAATCGTGTATTATTCTAATCCATGGGTAATTATTTAAGTGCAATTATCAAATAGGTTTATCGCAGGAAATTTCAAAGGAGAAATCTTGGAGAGAAAGAGCAACAACACAACAATAGCAAAATTATGGAAAACATGCCTGTGACAGAAAAGTATAGCGAAGTTCGTTAACCCTCTCCCTGCCACATTTATTCCTTGTCCATAGGTTTAATGTGAAATTTGTCCACATTTGACTTATTGGCACAGAAAGAATTAATCAGGGCCCCGTTTCATAAAACTTGCGATCAGTGACAAGTTGTCATAGTTGTTATAAGCTACTGAAATCCTTGCATCTGATTGGCTGAGAGCAAATTTGTCACAGAAATGTGGCAGTTGTCACTGATAACAAGTCTTATGAAACGGGGCCCTGATGTATAAGAACTATATAGAAATCAATACAGGGGACTTCCATCTGGAACAGAGTTTTACTTCGATCGTATCGATGGCGGCCCAAACAGGTAAAGAAGTCACATGTATTACGAAACCTCATCTGCTCATTTACCAAAAGCAGCGAACGGGGGGGGGGGGGGGGGGGGCAGACTCCTTGGAGAAGGTAATGCACTGGTAATCATGATGATAATGATTATGATAATGAAGCAGGCGCTGTAATGAGATGCATTCCTTGTATTTCTTTTGTTTTCTCTAATGCAGGATCAACGTTCAGTATCAACAGTCTCTTGATTGGTGGGCTATCTGTTTTATGTTTGGCGTTGGCGCTCGCTGTGGCATACCGCCGAGGAAAAGCACAAAACTGATGATATCCGAGACAGAGATATAATCATGTGTAAAATGAGTACTAGGTTCTACCGTATGCATGCATGATAATGTTCTCGTGTAGTGGAAATTATATCGACTTGATTTTTGTTAAGACCAACTCAGTTCGGGACCGAATGAAATTGAGAGTCAAAAACTTTAATGGTGTAGCTGCCTGTTGAAGGCTACGTATCTACAATAAGCATCCATGTATGTCAGTCAGTGTTCATGGTTAATTCAGGATATGTATGTGTTTGAATACTTGAAACACATACAGCTGTATCTTTTTTATCATATTTCAGCATCCAACACCAGTGCGAGCAAAGTGTATTTTTTCAGTCTACAGTGTTTACAATTTTTTGTGGTAACAAGTCCTGATGGTTTGTTAATTGTACTTAAAATACATTTAACGTGAGACAACGTGAGACAGAGATTGTGCAAAACAACACAGTAGGCTTATATCCTGTAATAAAGTACTATAGTATATAGAAATATCTTGCGTCTTTCAGTCTTTTCCTAAAGAATCGAGCTGAACTAAGTTAGGGTATCAGCTGACGTTCCAGGAGTATTAAGGTGAAAGAGGCAATGTGGGGGGGGGGGGGAGGATATACACACTCTCAAAATAGTTGGGCAAAAAATGCCCAACTTTTAACCAACACTGGGCAACATACTGTCCACACAACTATTGGTTAAAATCTGCCCAACTGATGTCGCGTAATGAGCTTGCTATGTGGTTGGGCAAATTAAATTGCCTATCAGCTGTTAACCAATCAGACTTTACCCAACTTTGCAATTTCCCAACCGTCGGTTATATTTTGAGTTGGGTAATCATTTGTCCAACCAATTTTACCCAATTAGATATTGTTGACAAAATTAATTTTGTGTTGAATTATTTGATGCATGGGTGTTTACCAGAACGTATGTCAAAGACATTGTTCAGACTTTTTTACTTGTCCATGAAGATTTACGAACTTAGAAAGAACGTAACAAAATTACCCAATAAGACTGGTAAGAAATACCCAGGCTTAATGTGCAAAATAATGTTGGTAAATTATATAAGGCGAATTTCTACCCAAGTATCAGTTGCCCAACAAAAATTACCCAACACGCAAAGGGAATGCCTCACTTACACAACAGCGGGGCAAAAAGTACCCAACTCTCCATTACGAATTCTGTTGGTTGATATACGCCCAATACTTAAGTAAGAATAATTGCCCAATGTTGGTTTAATCACCTAAAAGCTCAATTGGGCGATAATTGCCCAGAATGATGTTTTTTTTTCTTTACCAACCAACAATTACCCAACTAAATTCACCCAATATTTTAGGAGTGCAATATGAGGATGAAAGCAACAATAATGTGGTGTCATTCATTCCTGTGGACAGAATGTCAACGGCCAAACTTTAAAGGGATGTTATATTGGTTGAGATGAGGATTCGGCTTTTAACTTTAAGTGACATACTTAATGAAACCACTCTATGAAATGTTAAAGAGCGTACCATTCAAAAAGGAACTTATAGTTTCTTTGAGGAAAATTCGATTTTTAAACGGCTGAAATTCCGAAAGCAAAGTAAAATAAGACGATCCTGATTTAACTCGGGTCCATCTTCTATTGGTATCAATTCGTTTAGGTATCCCAGTCATTTCAAACAAATTTTCATCAAATAAACTTGACTTCCTTTCAGAATTATATGCTCTTGCATTTATCATAGCAGGTTTCTTACTATCTCACAAAGAAAAGTTGAAAACTTTAAGTCCCATCTCAACCAGAACTGTACTATCCCTTCAAGCTGAAAAGAAAAATTAAGGGAATTGACAACATATTTTGAGGAAAGCTTGTAATGACAAAGAATTTTCAGTGGATGCATATTGCTGGAAAGCAAAGTAACGGAAAAGAAAGGACGGAAGAAACAGTACTGCTAGATATGTCGGATCTGTATACCTTCGAGTCAATATTTGAGGAACAAATCGCGTAACACATTATAGGCCTACTCTTAATTAAAACAAAAAAAAATCTAAAAGAGAAATTAAAGGCACAGCGTGGAAACGCAAAACCGACGGTGAGGAGTTTGATTGCAAAAATGACTAAGCGCCAGTTTAAGCATCTTAAAGTTTGATAAGTTCATCATCATTCAGATGAAGCAAAATACAGTCTTTCTAGTGATACCTTACTTGGTGCATAAGGAGGATCTTTCTTGGAATCATGACTATAAAATCCAATTTTTCAAGTTATTTTCTGTACTTCTACCAGGATTAATCCCAATACCCAAAATTGACAAGACTGGAATTAACTTATTCTGCTATCGAAATCTTCGAGCGCATACATTATATGAAACAGGAAAAGACATGTTGGTATAAGCATCGGAGCTTAGGGAAGACATTCGATTTCGTTTTATCAGTCTTGCAAAGGCGGTAAAAATGCGCCCCCCCCCCCAAAAAAAAGAAGTATCTAATCGCAGCGTTCTACTAAAGTTTACATTTTGTGGAGGACGGTGAAAGGTTATCAATTGATTGCATTTTCTTTAGCACTCTGTAGTTGATCCAAGTGCAACATGATGTTGTTTCCTTGTGGTATCATTATTTCACTTTGTCAGTGTTTGTGGGCCCCCTTTAAGGGGATCGTATAGTTTTGGTTGAGACCTAATTTCAGGTTTCTAACATTTTTTGGGTGAGATAATGAGAAACCTCTTATGAAATATGAAAGAGCATGTAATTTCATGAGGAAATCAACGTTTATTTGATGAAAATTGGTTTAGAAATGGCTGAGATATCCAAAACAGAGTAAGTGTGGGACCCACACTTTATTACGATCGCTTTGTTTTACTTTTTTTGGATGTTTCAGTAATTCCAAACCCAATTTTCATCAAATAAACTTTGAATTCCTCTTAAAATGGTATGCTCTGTACTATTTCATAAGTGTTTTCTTGGTACCTCGCAAAAAGTTAAAAGCCCAATTCTCATCTCCACCGATACTGTACCATCCCTTTAAGCAGCCTTAATTTTTTTTTCAACTTCATTTGGTGTGAATGTCAATCTTAAATCTTAGAATGAATATGGCTAAGGTAAGGTGCAGCTAAAAAATGGTCATTCTATGTGTGCTTTTTAAAAAAAGTTTGCGTTACTTCTACAGTGTAAGTATAAATGACAGTGACACAAAAGGTGGCTATCATAAAACCGGGTCGATCAATACGATCGATCAACCACCACTTTGTGTTTTGTAGAGGCGACCATGTGTGAAAAGAAGTCGAGATAATTACTCCTGACCTCGAGTGGTCAGACCTCAATGCTGAGTTTCTAGTCAAGACATGATGTTGACATGGTAGTCACCAACCCATACAACCTACTCAGGTGACAGAGAGTGTATATGATAAGTTTGCAACACCACATGACTTTGAAAACACCAGACTGGCCTTCCACCGTGGTCGATATTTTGCGTTGTAGAGTTCTTAGCTCAGTCCCATGCGCTTGAATTCAAACAGACTGTCAAAGGTATTCCATCCAGAGGAACGGGTTGGCATGCTCGAATGTGTCCACGTTCTCGCTTTTGAATCGATGTTGAGTTAGCTCCCTCAGGCGTACTTTATTCTCTACTTCACTTAATATCTTCTTCTCCTCTCGTTGTGCGACGTAAATCAAAGCTCAGCAAACAAAGTCTGTAAAAAATATAATAGATAGAATCAGACGAAATCCATTTGAGGTCCGCCAAATTACATTTAATTACAAGTCTGGATGATGTTTAGTGTATATTTCAGAAAATTATCAACATGACCGCAGTGGTCTTTTGTTCAATGTGTGTACTCAACCCGCAAGCTGTTTCACATCTCGCACAATAGAAAGATCGATTATTGATTAAATACATAACATGATGAAAGAACACGGGACGCGCCTTTTTTGTAACTACGTGACGGAACGTTGGTCTCAAGCGTAATAGACACCACACCGATGAAACATTGACTGGTTGTGTGGAATAAAGGACTCCAGATAGAATCATTCAATTCTTTAAGGAACTTTTTTGATGGCCCTGAAGAGGCACAAGGGAATTTTCCTTTTTAAGAGACGCTATTATCATTTTACGGTGAATATTGTTTCGCGTTATACTCGGTGATACAATAGATGACCGACCACAACCCCAGTGTCGACGATGTAAATGGTCAATCTTTTACATCTGGATAGAGAATATATGCGGTGTACAACAACGATGAGACGAAAGAAAGTTGTTCACTAACATCGTAGCTGCCGTTAACCGCTGGAGTCATCCGCTCAGCTCTACGGAGATGTATTTGAAAGGGAACAAGTTATGGATACACGTTCGCCGCATCTTAGCTGCTTTTCCTTGTCGATGCTGGTAAGCTTAAACATAAACATGTTGACTGATGTGTCAATTCCTCGAATCACTTCCTATATCAAATTGCACTCTTAAGCAAGAACGAGTTCCTTTAGCGTCTGTCTTGCCACTGGGAGGCCTCCCCCCTCCATGAAATTTACGACAAAAATTGAAATGTTGAAGCGTTGAGGAATAGTATTCTCTGTCTATGTAAAGATGATAAAGATATGTCCCAACTACGACGGAATGCTCAGAAAGTCTTCCTTTTCTTAGTGCCCATATTTGATATTGGCTTTGAAATTATAAAGAGGGGATATCTCTCATTCAGTCATATATCTATATACTGTTTGCTGGTAATAGCTATCCAGTATATTGACCCCAAACTGGCCAAAAACCGCTGCAGGCACTACATTCCTCTCTTTCCACCTTTCTTCTTCGTGCATGTTTCCGCGATAACTTCATTCCGCTGGCAGAATTTACCACCGGGAATAGACAGGTCGCAAAAATAAAGCCAGTCCATACATCGGCTTGCCTGAATTCACCGAGATCATCCGGCCATTCATCGACCCATTCTAGTTTTGCTTATATAGACCTACATTAAATCATCACTCTGGTTCGAAATAATCCCAATAGATCTCTTCAATCCTAAAGCACTGATTGCTTGAAGTCTCAAAGAGCGAAATCCACGAGCAGCTAGAACCTTAATAGTAAATGCAGAACCGCTGCCCTGGAAGAAAGTACCCAAGTTTCACAAAATTGTAAATATTTTATCTTCTTAAGCCCCCATAATATGCTTGCAGACAAACGTAATTGATGTTGTTTTGAGTGGATTTATGCCCTTTCTGATTTTCGCTTTTATTCATTTATTCATTTGTTTGTTTATTTATTTATTTATTCATTCATTTATTTATTTGTTTATTCCTTTAGTTAGTTATTCATTCAGAAATACTTCCGTGTGAACTCCATATCATGCTGGCCCGTGAAAGATGGTATTTGAGACATTGTTTTGTTGATATCAACGTAGTCACCTTGCTATTATTCACAATGTATGTACGTACCGACTCTACCGAGCCTGTAGACTGAACAAAAACAGTCGAGTATGGTCTATTTTACAAAGTTCAAGATGCTTAAGGTTTTTTTCACGTTCTGAGAACTAAGAACAAAATTAAAATTGACGAACAAATAACTGATAGCACTGATACCGGCACTTGAGAAAACAATTCCACAAAATCAGTAAATTAGATAAAGCATTCCAAGAGTGAATATACGGCTGATTAATATGACTTCTCTGTACATTATTTTGTATTCACTGTAGAATCATGGAATGATTTAACCGCACATCAAATGCTCCGGCATAGAGAACTATGGCGTCGTGGAGGCGACAAAATAGCGACTTTCCCAGCGGTCATCATCGGTGGTTGGCCCTTCAGCAGGTGAGCTCCAGAATCCACAGCCGGGCTGAGACCCTGAACAACATGGAAAAGAGGGAACTGGACCGGCGAACCCGACAAATCGAGTTCAAAGAGAGTTTGGAACAGGCCCAGCATGAGACAGTGAAGAAGCGTCTGCGGAACAACCTTAAGGATCACGTTTTGTACCGTCGCGCTCTGCGTAACAGCTTGGCTGCGCTCAGGTCGGAAGGGTGTGCAGGCGACCCGGCTGCCGAGCAACAGATGGAGGAAGGATGCTCATGCCCGTTTGGCAGATACTCGGGACTCACGCACACTTATCTACAGGACGACATGTTGGAGATAGACGACAAACTGCAACACAACGAGCGAGAAAGGACCAAGAGACTCCTGGACGACGCCAGGAAGGAAAGCGGCATTCTCATCGATAGAAATTTAAGCACAGAGCAGATCTTGGCCGCTAAAGATCTGCCGCTTTCTGAAAGACTGCAATTTACGCACACGGATAAGTTCAGGTCGATTATTGAGCGATCGAAAACTTTAGTGGTATTTAATAAACTGCGAAAGAAAGTTGCCGAAAGGAAAGAGCATGAAAGGGGAGGAACTGTTCATTGAGCGTCGAGGTAAAATGTACTATTGAACAACCCAATGGCGGGAAACATATTTTTATAAAAAAACTTGTAATTAGTTATTCATTTCCCCTTTTAGAAGCAGGTTATCGACCTTCTTCCATGAGGATCCTCTTAGAAAAATAGCAGTAAATTCTGGTCAGTGAATCGTTGGCAGGAGAGGACTTCTCATAATCATTATAGCAAATAGATTCATGATATTAACAATTGGACGCCATGCAAGTTCGGTTTCATAAACACTACTTGTTTCACGTAAGAGAACCAACATTCTCCACATGCAAAGACATTCGACATACATTTCGATTTTCCATTTGCACTGTGCATTATTCCACTTCTGACATATATACAGCGGGCATTGACCTAATGATCCTAAAGGTAATCTTTACTGTTGTCGAAAATGAATTACATCCTTATAATACAAATTAGGTCTGCAGAAAATTGAAAAGTTGTGAAGGTTTTTTTTTTTTTTTTTTTTTTTTTTTTTTTTGGGGGGGGGGGGGGTTAAAACAGTATCTTTTATTGGGGGGGGGGAGGAGGGGGATATGGTTCAAAACTCGATTGTCAAAACGTTGCAAAGTGTATAACCATGAAGATTTCTTAAAATCGGCACACACTCTGTTTTCCAGCTTTTGTTTATTTTCTTATCAAGCTATCCCTGGAGAGGGTTAATCAAATCAAGCTGAGGACAGCTTCTTGTTAGCAACATTAATTTTCTTGTTAATCCACATTTCTTGTGAGAAAGAAGATATCGCGAAAGCATGTGGAAATCATTATTTTTTTCTTAGCCATATTACGAAGTACAGAGATAAAGAGAAATTAATCATCCGGTATTCAAAATGTTGCAAGAGATTTTGCCCCAAATTATTCAAGTATTATATCACAAGAATCATCAGATTGATTGAAGTATCGCCTCTGTTGTGTGGTATCAAATTGTACTAAACATGTATAATGTAATACCACAATACAAACACATTGTATACGAACATTATTGTTTGTAACTTTTAATATCCTCGTGCGATTTGTTCATATGCGGGCAAGTTATTTTAGGGACTATGATATATCATCTCTATTTTTGTCCGCACTTTGTTCGATAAGAATTAATAAAGGTCCGTTGATTTATAACGCAAAGTTTATTCTATGGCATGGTAATTCGTTTAAGTTCTTTTCGTTTCTTTGATATTGGATAAAGTGAAATAAAATTTACTAAACTTACAGAAGTGCTGGAAAAAGAAATAAACTCAAAACCAGATTAAGCACTAAGACACAATCTGGAACACACACACAGGACATTGCAGGAAAACATACTAAAAATTAGATTACTATTTATGACTCAAATGAGAATTTCACGAACATAAGATGTGTAGACCTACATATTTCATGGTATGTTCAATTTCATTCCATTTCTGTCTTGTTTCACCCTTTGCATGCTTTGAGAGACGATTAGTACAGGAAATCCAAAGCATTGTACACACTGAACAAAAGTGTCTGGTATAGGGAGGGTTAAAGAGTTGGAGATTGACATTATGTGTTGTGCTGATGTCTATAAGGACCTTCATTGCTCATGTGTGAAAAACAGTTTGTTTCATCTGAGGGCAACCTCCCATTATCACGTACGTGTCTGATCAATTCAGTATCAACGGTGTTTTTGTCATGTCATTCCCATAAAAAACCTGTAATAGCAACAGTAAAAATATATTGTATAGCAATAAATAAAGCTAGCTTTCAGAGCTGTAATGAAATTGCTGAGACTGTAATTCAGTCATTTGGCTGTGCTCAATGTAAACACTTGTTTTATGTTTTGTTTCATTACCGGTGAAAATGTCGATATCAGTATTTACAGTCTGACTCATGATCTGAATCACATGACAGACAGTTTGTATATCTTTGAAACCATCTCGAACAAAAAAAAAAAAAAGAATGAACAAGGACCAGCGAATTCATACTACTTCATATCAAAAAAGAAACAGAAACAAAACAAAATAAGCAAGTGCGGACTTTTATTTGATCGTAACCGAAATTCCTCAATTGACCAGAAAATTAAATGGAATTTCATTTACAATTGATAACCCATTCCTCAATTAGCCAGACAATAAATGGAATTTCATTTACAATCAATAACCCATTAACGTTTCATGCATTCGTAAAGGAAAAGTAAAAAACAAGCACACAAACAAACAAACAAACTGAAAGACTAGGATGGTGAGCGGAATACCCAATGAAATGTATCAATCACTACTTATTCGGCCACAAATTCTTTAATAAGGGTTTCACATGCCGAAAAAAAAAATGACCAAAAATGCATAACCATTTTTTTCTTTGTGGAACAAAAAGATAAATCTCAACTTGTTTTGATATATACTATACATCATGTTATACAAACACATATAATATATATATATATATATATATATATATATATATATGTATATATGTATATATATGTAGATAGATAGATATATATTATATAATATATGTTGTATATTTACATAATACATATATACAAACGGTGTATATTATGATAGCTTAAATGATGTAAATTAAAAGAAAATGACATTAACTGTAATGATGCATTGTAGAAGTCATAAATATATGTAGTGCTACTATAGTATATGAATGGATTTACCCGATAATAGCATTCTGCATCTTGTTTTACTGATATTGCTTGTTTTGTGTGTATGCGTGTTCGTCTTTTTTGTTCCATGTCTTGTGTTATTTGTGTTATAGGGCACAGCCTAAGCGTTTTGAATCGATATTGAACAGGAACCCTGGTTTTCCGCTTTATAAAAGAAATCGTTCAGATGAAATATTACAACGCATGCTCATATATCAACAAGAAGATTGCATCCTACGTCGCAGATGGGCTGAGCTTTAGCCATTGATGAAGTTACTTGCTATGATTATGATAGTATTATTACACACTATTATAATGATAGTAATAGTAATCTATTACATTTGATGAACGCTGCTCTCACAATAAGCCTCACAGCGTCTTAAGTACAAAAGTTATAGTGCGCAACATTGAAAAATACAATACTTCATAAAGAAACACTTGGAATTACACATTTATTGAAATTCACACACTTTTTTAAATGTAGGATTTGCCACATTCCCTTCATTAAGATATTTTGCAAATGTGTTTCAACGTTTGATTTCATTTTTTTTCATTCAATTTATTTCATTTCCAATAAAATGCTAGTGCAACATATGGATATATATGTATATAGACTGATAAATACAACATTATAATAAAAGAAAATACTATGAACCGAAATCAATTACATTTTGGCTTTTACAGTATACCAAAATGAAGTTGTTTTAAAAGAGGGGACTGCTGAATAGTAGGGCTGATTGTATAATTTGCTGTAACCTCACGCTCAATAACTAATTGTTGAACCAATAAAACAAGACATAAAGCCGCACACACACACACACACACACACACAATGTAGCTTTCTTATAGGAAAGTATCACACATAAAAGGAATAACAAGAAGATACTTCGGATGACAGGGAGGAGAATAGATGTGTAAAATAAAATTGTGTGACATGATAATACAAAAAAAGAAGAAACAAGAGAAAGGACTTTAAATCACGGCTTCCCATGTATAGAAAAGTTTACTATGGAGGAATTCAATAAAAAAATACTTTAAAGGTAGAAGTATTACATTTATCTTTTCTTTTATGATGTTATCAAGAGAATTCCGGAATTTAACGCGGGAAAGGAAGAATAACAGATTTTCTAAAACTAGTCCTAGTCAATGACAAGTGAAGTTCATTGGATCGTCAGATATCTTAACGTATGAATGAATAGTTTTGTTTTTCATGAACGTAGAATCAAACACAAAATGGATGGAACTGTTAGTAAGTTGTAGATAACTTGTCCTAAATGCAAACGGTACAAACCAAGAATCTTGAAAATCTAATCTTCATGACATAAAAACCGTATGGCATCTCAATGATTTATTACAAAATGACGCGAAGAGCACTTTAGTGCGGCAGTGTTATTATTCTTTCTATGTACTGATGTATATCATACAAGGAATCCGTTCCCTCAAGGGAGTATGCCATAGTTTGGCTAGAGCAAAATCAAAATTGCATGCAACATGAAGGGAACATTAATTGCAGGAAGACAAAATCTAGCTTAATTTATGGCACCTATTTTCTAGAAGTACTGCAGCAGATTATGGAATCGCTATGTAAATTCCAAATTTGATCTTCATCCTGGTCATGCGTGTTCGTCATTTCCAGTGATAGGATTGGACGCCCGTTGAAAAGGTCATGCAGGATGAGAGTTCGTCGCTCAGTAGGTTAAAGTAGCTCTCTCTTTAATGTCCTTCAACCAAGGAAAACAAAGTCCACATGAGACACGTTTACGCGTTTTATGTAGGCGTAAATCTACGCGAAGAATTACTTATAAGTCACTTTGTAAAAGGGAAATTATACAGCGTAATATATTGAAAGAAATCTTTTTTCCTATGCAGATATCAAATAAAGTTGTATTTGCGCTGAGATTATCATCAGCACTCAATAACATTTATTCTGTTGATGTACTTATCGAATTTTAATGTCGATCTCCTCTTGTAGTTTTATGGTTGGGGATTGGTTGCCGTAAAAACGCTTTTATTTGTCAAGTGGGGTCAAGCTACCTCAAAATTGTAAAATAAGTAATAGATATGAGATTTATGGTACCCAATAAATGTCTGTAGATTTGTTATCTGCTTTAGTACTTTTTTATTCTGAATATAATCTATTATTGTTTGATATGGTGCATAAACTATTAAGGATGTCAAACGTGCAGAAACATGTGTTATGAGATTTAAGATCAACCAGGACTAGTTTATGCCGTATTGGTATTTTTATTTGGGCAGGTTTACGACTGTCACTCTTATTTACTTCCGAGGCTGTAAGCAGAAGATTGAAAATATCATCGTTAAATCAAACTTGTTTAAAACTCGTTACTTGACGATAGACAGAAGCAAATATTTAATGTTTCATAAAGTGTCTGGTAAATAGCTATATCGCATCAAAAATTGTCTTTGAGTTTGTCGACAGTCCAAAAAGTTATACTGGCTTGCACTTAAATAAAAAATTGAAAATAGTCAAGTATAGATCCCTCTCTTCACTTGTATCTCATCACTCACACACATAAAATGGCTTCCTCTATGATAGTTACAATACGTGGGATCAGACAAAATGGTAGCAAAAACCTCAGTAGAAGTTATATCATAGATGTAACATATATATATATATATATATATATATATATGTATATATATATGTTAAATATATATATATATATATTTATATATACCTATATATATATATATATATATATATATATATATATATATATAGAGAGAGAGAGAGAGAGAGAGAGAGAGAGAGAGAGAGAGGGAGCCACGTCACTTGATAAGCTTAAGTACCCAGTTTTATTTTCAAGTAAATATCCTTAATTAAATTGGACTAATAGATCAAAACCCTGGGACTCTTTGAACTACTGGAATTCATCTGTTATCCTAGGCTTCCACACTTACAGGTGGTCATAACCTTGGGGATGGATAAACTTTATATTATGTTATTACAATGCTTGCTATTAACAATTCTTACCCCAATTGTATAACGAGACAGTAAAGTCCACAGCAGCTTCAAACTCACATATATTCAACTCTGGAATTCAGTGGATTGAAGTCTAAACGAGTCATCGAGTCTAACGAACTTTGAGAGGTAATTCAGGAGTGAATTGCTATAAAGGAAGACCGTTTGAAATCAGGATTCCTCCTGCTCGGCATCCTTTACATTATCCATCTCTTCTTTCCACTTCATCTCAACTTGTCTCCTCTTCTCTCTTTATTTCTTACTCAGTTGGAATATCAGTTGGATCGCGAATTTAACAACACTTAAGAAAATGTCTCCATGCGCTAGGGTAATGGGAAATTTATGTTACAATTATAGCGTTGACGTCAATTCGCGAAAACAACATCTCGCGAAAATGTCTATGACCTCCTCATTCGCGAAAATATCAGTACGCAAAAATAACAGCGTATACAGAGTACTCTCTATTCTATTCTCTTTCTCACACAGGGGAACCTCATTTTTTTCCTCTTTTTTTTTTTTGCTCATGCTTTGCAACGCGTCTCATACTTGGAGGTCTACATAATGTAAGCTGTACTGCACTTTTAATTCAGTGTACCCTACTTTTGTTTAACATCTACTTTTTGTTACCGTTTGTTGCTATTAAAAGTGGGATACATTTCACATCATGAAAACAAAACGTATTTGTAATGTAATAGATGTTGTCATGAAATTACATTTGCTTCTTCGTACTGTGTGTTTGTGTGTGTGTGTGTGTGTGTGTGTGTGTGTGTGTGTGTGTGTTTGAACAGCGCCACGTTTTTTATGTGTGTGTGTGGGGGGGGGGGGGCAGTTTATATTTCTGGTGCCACTTCCGGTTTCCACAGCGAACAAGCAAAAAAAAAAAAAAAAACTTCCGGAGTAAAAAGAAAAAAAATAAATGGGGGCCCAAAGTGGTTACACCTTATGTATTCCTATATTGGTGCAAAAAAAAAAAAAATACCCCTACCCCCCGGTTCCGACGGCCCTGACACGCAGTGAAACGAAATGCCATAAATACAAATATATATATGACTTATATATATATATATATATATATATATAATTCATAAAAATAGTGCATATTTTGCACAGAATATTTCGTTACCATTCCTTTTCATTCAGATGTATGTCTGTATCTCGCAACATACGGGGTGTACAAATGTACCAAGCAAACTGAAAGACAATTCAATCACATGACCTATACGTTTTGCCAAATTTGTGATGTTAATGTGTAGACTTCAAAAAGCACGCGTTTATGACAAATACCAGTGGGACAACGTAGGACGCCGAAAATTGTTAATAAACTATACTTCATTGGCCAAAATGCAATACCATTTTGTTCTTTTTCATTAGTTTTTCGTGGAGCCAATACGTGGAATCTGAACATATACACACATATATATATATATATATATATATATATGATTATATACATATATGTGTATATATACATACACACACACACACACACACACACATATATATATATATATATATATATATATATATATATATATATATACATATATATGATTATATACTTCATTATTTCATTCAAGCGTATGGCACAGTATGCCTGGTTGATACCGTTTGACTATTGCTGGTCGCCTGTGGCGAACCACGAGGGGTCGACATCATTCGTCCGTTTTCTTGTGTGGGTGGGTATGGGGACCACTTCACCGGATTGCACCCTTCTTTTTGGGCCTAATATATATTTATATATATAATAATAATAATAATAATAATAATAATAATAATAATAATAATAATAATAATATGTATGTATATATATATATAATAATATATATACTTATATATATATATATTTATCTATCTATCTATAATGATAAATATGAATTCAAATGAAGTCAAAGGAGAAATTTGCTGAATATGCACACATCAATTTATATGTTGTTACTGCTAGAGTATTTTTTTTAAGATATACGAAGTGCTGCAATGCGTGCATGAAAAAAAAAGAGTAAAATCCATGAAAGTCGGGAGCGAAAGATTTGGAAAGCTCAGAGAGAACCAATGTTCTTTCCGACACAACGTTTGTTTAAAACATAAAGCTACCACAATGTATCAAACAAATATACCTGAAGAGCCCTGTAGCTGTACAACTTTCCCACATTCTGCTTGCTCACTCTGTCACCGCGCATTGATTTATACATCAAAACGAACAGACATGTAGAACATACCCATACAGACACGCGTACACACACACACACACACACACACATTATGTATGAATATTCTATCTCGGTGTATTTGTTTGGTCTTTGGAGCACTATTCTTTATGAAAAGCATGCACACACACAAACAAATATAGGCACACAATGACAGCTCATTTATCGATACATCAATATTCGGTAATATCTCAGTTTTCTAGAGAGACACACAAGATGAGTCATGACCTGTTCGAAGTTTGCTTTATGCTGAAGATTATTCTTTAATCACAAAGGTGGTAAGAGTATAACGCAGTATACGTCATGGTCGATGTGAATGGTATTCAAATAATTACTTGCCACGGTGTCACCAATAACTTTTCTTGAATATCTCTATCGTACAGAACAGTGTTTATTCATTTGCTTTATTAGGGAATTAATCACATTTTGCGTGTAATCTAAGAAACATCAATACTCTCAAAATAGAAATGTAATCAAATGGCGTTATCAAGTGCCGAAAAATGGAGAAAGTACAAAATATCATTGCAAGACCACATGAAAATGTGTTGTTTCTCATGAAACTGTTTAAAGGATTAGGCATGTGCTTATCCTTTTGCTTCAACATCAAGGGATTTTTTTTTTGTTCTTGTTAAAGTGAGAAAAGATATTAAAGATTACATCTGATAAGCTAACAATCTTTATTACCGATAAAAAAACCCTTTAATTAATCGTAATATCGTTTTCACCATCGACCATAACTCTTATGGATATGACTTGCACAGGCAAGGTTTTGATTAGGTATGATTTTGTAAAAACTACAGGGAAACTAAACCAAGGTCGTGGATAGAGGGAAAAGACAGGAGCTGAAGGATTGAATTTGATATCGTTATTCAAACATCTAAATGAATGATCAGCAGAACATATTATTTGCGTATGGGTGTGATGTGAATAGAGGAAATCTAGTTTTGCTAGAAGAATGGGATTTTTTTTTACCCTTGTCAATCTTCTTTTCTGCCATGTATCTTTCCGTGAAAGAAACAATTATTCTAGATATCAGTGCTGCTGTACAAAAGGAATACACCAAACCTAACACCAGAAAAAATATGTTTTGCAATAGGTTGATAAAATTATCCCATTTCCTCATCTAGTAAACAACAGCTCGATACTTGAAATCTAGTGATCTATTTCACATAGAAATGGCCACCGGTGTGTCCGTTAATGTAGTCATTGGATTGTTGAATATCATAGCATTAGCCGCTCTTGCTCCAGAGATTATTGTGATTGATGCATTCATCTATTGTTTGAGTTGAATTAAGAAGAAATTCAACTTATTCTTGGGCTATAGTTTGGGCGACTAGTGAATCTCCAATATTCTCAGATTGTAGATCCAGAATGGTTTAAAGGGCGCAATATTGCGATGATGGTGGGCTTTCCTCCGTTGTCCATGTCAGTTCCCGATGGTCGCTTGGTTCATTACAGTTGATGGAGCATGGCGAGCTTTTGCGGATGACAGAGTAAAGGGGAGAGATAGGGAGATAGGAAGAGCATTTTATAAAGACCTGAAGAACAGAGCTAATGCAATCATCCATTTATCTTGTCAAGTGCTGAACAGGTTTATTTCAATTGAATTATATATAGATGAATACGAGTATATCACAATTTTGCTGTCTGTTAATTATTTTTCTTTCTTTATATTTTTAGACTCACTAAGAGTGATTTTCTTTGTTTTTGTATACCATTATTATATGTGTCTTTGTCATTTGTTGTGACCACTTCGACTCTTTGATTATGCAATCACCGGAAACATCTGGGTAAAAAAAAAAAATCATGAAAAAGAAGTGAATGAACGAGAATCACTTCCAGTGAAAAAGTGTCAAATCATTACAGTTGTTTGAACTATCTACAATTTGTGTTGGCTGAAGCAATGAAATTTTTCATCACCTCGTTGGCATTGCTGTCGATGACGAACCTGTAAACAAGTTCTAAACGATCGCGGCTTGGTCAAGATGCAGATTATGGCTTGTATGAGGCATACTAATGCGTGAATGTGTAGTTGTAATAAGTGTATTTCCATTTTAACCAGGGCATACTCTCAAATGACAGACCTGTAAGTCTCACGTATTCTGGATGAGATTCACACCTCATGAGTTATTCTTAAGCTTGCAAGTCTGACAAGCTTTTCGTCACGGCTCACACGTACCCATCCCCTTAAAAACACCCAAGAACATGAATTTCCACCCCTAAAAAGTCACATTGTGAGACACTCTTTTTTAAGATCAGAAAAGATTACAAATATTCAGTATGCACCACGGCTCCATTTCATAAAAAGCTGATATGATAGCAATTCTTACAGGGATGACAATTGTTATGGCAACGACAAGAATCCAGTTTGATGATTGGCTCCTGTTATGGCATGTATGGGAAGTAGCCATTCCAACAAGAGTTGCTATCCTAAAATCTTTTATGAAATTGGGCGTTGATCGTACAATTAGTTACAGCTTTGTTATCATTTTTCATTTCATTTCAATTTATTTTCATATTTCTCACATATATCACAATACAGTATATGAATACGAAAATTATACAAAACAAAATTAGATGAAACTTCACCGGAATGTATACAAAAGTTTGTCTTGGTATAAACTCATGGTCTGTATACATGCGAATTGAACTGTGGTCATAATGCGAAAAATATGATGGGGCCTGCGTAAAAGCATTAGCTTGTACAGCCGCAGGTCCCGTGATAAATCAGATTTGGGGAAGTTTAAAATGCAGATATTTTTTAAAGACTATACTATAACTGGGGGAACCGATTAAAACAAACAAACAAACAAACAAACAAACAAACAAACAAACAAAAACTATAATCAAATAAATGTTACTAAATAGAACACAGAATCATGGGGGGGGGGGGGCGAGAGACACCAATTCCACACTGACCTCAAACATCTCTGCAGTGTTGTTAATACACATTTGTTTTCGTTTGTGAATTCCTGTTGGTAGCTTTTAGACAACGTGGCCTATAATCAGGAACGCATTTTCAATAGTCATTCCTATGTGTCGAAAGTAATATACGTCCCACCATCAATAAGGTTCTGGTTGCACTCCAGTAATGGCGGAGATGAGTGGCCCAGCTTTCTATCTGATGACATGATCGTAGATGGCAACCCACCTTAATCATCATCATCATCACTATGGCAACCCACCTTAATCCCCTCCACTGTTACTCCCGCTGCTTCCGCTTCCAGAGCTACTGCCTACGGTCGTGGAATAAACAGAAAATGCAGTGACGTCATAATTGAATACAGAGAACATGGACAAGTACAGGAACTTGATAGATGGTTATTATAAGCAGTGTCATCTACCAGATAGCTTCTTCCAATTCTGTTTCGTCGACAAACGTTTATCTGTTTTATCTGTTTATGGCGTCTTGGTTTACGATATTACAGATATTTATGATACCAGCCTTTGCGACGCTTTTCTGTTGATGGTAGGCGTACTTGAACTTGAAATAAAACAGAAATGAATGAAAAAAAAAATGTTGTCGCGAGTTTCACTAATATTCGTCATTTTGATTGCTGGTTATATCCTGTTCATGGAAAAAGAGACCATTATATTTGTCTTTCCTTGTCCCCATCTTTTACATACATGGAGTTAAATTATGACAGTAGATCGTCCTCATGTGTGTATTTCAATTAGGATAAATATTCGACTGGGTAAAGTGGCTCCAAAACAATAAACAACACAAACAACATTAAGGTATGTCATGTATGTAGAGATTCTCAAATGTCAAATTTTATTTTTGAAAAAAAAAAGAAGAGCAAAAAGAGCTTTACCTCTGTTGCCACCTCTGTTGCCACCTCCGTTGCCGCCTCCATTGCCACCTCCATTGTTATTGCCGCCTCCGCCGTTGTTGCCGCCTCCATTGCTATTCTCAGCTACAAAAAAAAAAAAAACAACCCACCAATATAAAGCAGAGCGAAAAGAAGAAATACTATGATGGTGATGCAATATTGATATCTTCTAGAATATAACTGCGCTTTGTAAATCTATTGAATGCAGATTTACTGAATGTGAAATACCTGGACAACCAAACTTCTCATTTTCACTCCGTGACAAAACCATATTGAGGAATTTCTTTTTTTTTTGCATTTCTTTGATATTAAAGCAACTTTTCCGAGCATGATCGTTATACATTGTGAATAAACACGAGTGTCTAGCAAGTATCAAGAATTACAGTAGTATGACTTTTATTGTGTTTTCTTCTTGTCTTTGTGCTACATTGGGACACAAGCTGCATGATGGAGACCTATTCCCCCTTTTGCGAATAGAAAACAACTATGATAATGATAATATCATGATATCTTACGGCTTTTTCACATAAATATATTCTAATTTCAATCTAATGGTACTACGGTTGGCCAACGAATCATCACATTCGCAATGTTTGACGCTATCCACAACTGAAAGACTCGGGGCTGTTCGACTGCTGGATGTTAAAGCGGACTGGTACGTGATATGATATCGTCAGTTACTCTCTAAAAAAAAATCGAGTGAAAATATTCACTCTTAAAGGAGTGAATACAAAAAAGAGTGAATTTAGAGTGAAATTGGAGTGAATTTTGAGTGAAAATGTTAATTTTCACTCATTTTGGAGTGACCTCAGGGATCACTCGAAGATTTTAGAGTGATCCCTGAGGTCACTCTAAAACGAGTGAAAATGAACATTTTCACTCAAGATTCACTCCAATTTCACTCGAAATTCACTCTTTTTTGTATTCACTCCTTTACGAGTGAATATTTTCACTCGATTTTTTTTAGAGAGTAATAGAGTATAAAAAATGTCAAATATTGCAATCCAGAATGCGTGCATGAATGGGATGCACGACGTCGTGACTTCCACAGCGTCAAAACTGGATAATTCTTTAATTTTCTGAAGTTACAATTGATTAAACAAAATCAATTGAAATAAATGAATAAATGAATAAGTAAATAGATAAATAAATATATATATATACATATATATATATATATATATGTATATATATATATATACATATATATATATATATATATTGAAATAGTAATAACAAAAATTATGTTAGTGTATGGAAGTAATATAGAGCCTACAAACCGCAATCATTTTTAAAAGAATTAAAAAGAAAAAATGCAGTGACACCTAAGCAGACGGAAACATGACAATCCAACTTGAATTTTACTTACCCGATATGTTCTTTTAATGGTTATTTAACTGCTTATATTCAAACATACTGATTTCCGGTCTGGACTTTCCATTTACGTCGAACTCATTTTCATGTTGTGGAAGTCTTGACATCGGATGCATGTGCCAATGAACGGAGAGTATGCGTTTTAGGGCGATCATTATTGCGATAGAGCAATTTATAAAATACCCTAACATGCCCAAGTGCCGTTCCTAATATCTACTATTAATTGTGAGAGAGGACGTGTTCTTGAAAAGAGAGTTTGAAATGCAGTTATTGCTTACGATCTTGGCACGTGTGCCCACAGCCGTTGGAGCAGCATTTCTGGTCGCCGTCGCAGCTGTAGTCACCGTTGCACGCCTCAACGCATATCCCAGCGCCGCCACCTGCTACAGCAGGGCAGTTTCCTGGCTTAGGTGCCGCTGGTGGAATGAATCAACAATGAAAACCGGGTAAGCCTTGCGCGCGACTTGTGAATACCAATTTTTGCTACCCGGAGGTCCCCGCTGATGACCCGCGCATGACAGTACCTAGCACGTATCTCACTCGTAGTCGCCCGGAGGTGCGAACGCAAATCTTTTTACCCGCAACCATGTTTAAGCCCTGTCACACCTTTCCGGGCATGCTACGCGGGCTTGTTGTGTGTGCGGATTTTCCAGCATACCGGAAATTTCTGAGGACGTATATGGATTTGGGCGAGTCAGTGCATGTGTCTTACTTGCTGGACGCGTTTTACTTAAATTCTACTTGCGGGTATACTGTGTGACCTGTGTATACCAGTCGCGTGGGTGCTGACAACTCAATGAAGGAATTCCTCTGAAGGAATGGCAAAAATCTCACAGAATATCATTAGCTTGGCTGCATACGGGACTGCGAGGTACCTGCGTGGGAGTTGCCTGCGAGGTGCGGCCGCTACGGACCTCCTAATGGCGTTGTGCGTAGACCTCTCCGGGCAGTCCCGCGACTCACCCGGAAAAAGTTTTGATCATGCTCAATACTTATCTGCGGTTAAATGGGACTTGCGTGGGCAACTACAGGCGAGATACGCGCTAGATACTGTCAGGTGCGGACCAACTGCGGAGAGCTCCGGGTAGCAAAGTTGTTTCCCCGCAAGTCAAGCCGCAAAACTTCCCCAGATACAGTATAACAATGCCTTGAGCATACTCAAAACTTGTTCCGAGTGAGTCGTGGGGGTTCGCTCGCAGAGGTACACGCATAACACCAGTAGGAGACCTTTACCCGAGGCACCTCGCAGGCAACTTCAACGTAGGTACTTCTCAGTACCCGTACGTCGCTCGTAACAGAAAACGGATCTTTTTCAAGGCTCTCACGCAGGTCACACAAAATACACGCAAGTAGAATGTAAGTTGGACGAGTCTAGCAGGTAAGACAAAGGTGCGAAACTAGCAAACATTCTTGCCCGCACGCGGAAAATTCTCCTCCGTGCTGGAAAACCCTCCTCGCAACAAGCCCGTGTAGCTTGCCCGGAAAGGTGTGACACGGCCTTTATGAACGGCTGATTTCCGGTTTTGACTTTCCATTTACGTCAAACTCATGTTCACACTGAGTGGTTTTAACGCTGGCTGTGCCAATGAAAGGAAAGCATGGACTATCGAAAGGTTTTTGGACTATCCTTTTTGCGATATATAGCAGTTAAAGAAATGGAATGGCTAAGTGGAGTTCCTAATATCTAATTGATGAGACGGGGACGTGGTAGTGGAAAGAGAGTTGAAGATACAGTTATTGCTTACGATCTTGGCACGTCGTCCCACAGCCGTTGGAGCAGCATTTCTGGTTGCCATCGCAGCTGTAGTCATTCTCGCATCCCTGTACGCATATCCCAACGCCTTCTGGAGCAGGGCAGGTTCCTTCCTTGGGTGCCGCTAATAGAATGAATCAACAACGAAAAAATAATCACGAGTTAATAACAACTTTACAAAAAAAGACATTTTTACAGAAAGAAAAGATGTTGAGGATAACAGCAATAATTACAAAGATGTTGTTTAGAAAAAGAAAACAGCTCTGTTTGTTTTACTTATTCTCCTGTAAAAATGGAGCATTACACATATTGAGATATTCAAGGATCCTACGTGCAATGCTCACTACAGTTGATAACAACATGTCCACTTTGATCTGTACAATATGATGCAAATTATAAAATCGTATTTATACTGCGAAAAAGATAAAGTGAAGGTACCTTAATACTTTTAAAAAAATTGCTTGTATTATGTGGGTACAGTTATTGCTTACGATCTTGGCACGTCGTCCCACAGCCGTTGGAGCAGCATTTCTGATTGCCAGTGCAGTCGACGTCATCCGAGCATAACTGAACACATGTCCCAACGCCTTCTGGAGCAGGGCAGGTTCCTTCCTTGGGTGCCGCTGATAGAATGAATCAACAACGAAAAATTAGCACGAGCTATAGTAACAGCTTTACAAAAAAAAGAAGAAGAAGAAGAAGACATTTTTACTGAAAGAAAAGATGTTGAGGATAACAGCAATAATTACAAAGATGTTGTTTAGAAAAAGAAAACAGCTCTGTTTGTTTTACTTATTCTCCTGTAAAAATGGAGCATTACACATGATTGAGATATTCAAGGATCACGTACAATGCTCACTACAGTTAATAACAACATGTCCACTTTGATCTGTACAATATGATGCAAATTATAAAATCGTATTTATACTGCGAAAAAAATAAAATGAAGGTACCTAAATACTAAAAAAAAAAAAATCTGCTTATATTATGTTGGTACCTCAAAGGGAAGGGGGAAGAGGGGATGAAGAGCTTACAACTACAAAGAGTGCGGGAAGCCGAATTAACTGGAGAAAGAGGGAATAAAAAAATAAGTGAAAAAAAAAGTGTGAATAAGGAGAGAACAGAATAAAGGGAGAATAAAATAACAACTAAATCAATGTATAAGGGCCAAAGCCCACAGAGACGATTAGTCGCAGGAAGACAGCATTACGTAAAACGAGTGTTGAAGTATGTACTGCCTTTTTGATTTATACATAAATGTTTTATGGAGATTAGGCCTCAGTATTGCACGAGTTTGTACTTTTTTATTACTCTTTTGTGATTTAGGAAACAGTGGCGGATTCAGACGGCGCACCGGGCGTCCCCTTTATATTTTTTATAAAAAGACTAAAACGAAAAAATGCAGTAACGCCTAAACAAACGGAAACATAACAATCCCACTTGAATTGTGAATCTTACTTGCCCGATCGATCTGTTCCTTTAATGATTATTTATCTGCTTATTCAAACACACCGATTTCCGGTTTGGACTTTCCATTTACTTTCAACTCATGTTCACTTTGTGTAAGCCTTGACGTCGCATGCATAAATTATTATGCAATTCTGCCCATTATGACTCTTAATCATATAAATTGTGGTGGAATCAGGTTGCACATGAAAACATTCATTCATGGTTTTAACGCTGGCTGTGCCAATGAATGGAAAGTATGCGTTTTTGGACTTATTGCGATATATAGCAGTTTATAAAAAATAGCATGGATTAGTGCCATTCCTAATATCTAATTGATGAGTCGGGGACGTTGTCGTGAAAAGAGAGTCTGAAATACAGTTATTGCTCACGAGCTTGGCACGTCGTCCCACAGCCGTTGGAGCAGCATTTCTGATTGCCATCGCAGTCGACGTCATCCGAGCATAACTGAACACATGTCCCAACGCCTTCTGGAGCAGGGCAGGTTCCTTCCTTGGGTGCCGCTGGTAGATTGAATCAACAACGAAAAATTAGCACGAGTTAGTAACAGCTTTACAAAAAAGGGCATTTTTACAGAAAGAAAAGATGTTGAGGATAAGAGCAGTAATTACAAAGATGTTGTTTAGAAAAAGAAAACAGCTCTGTTTGTTTTACTGATTCTCCTGTAAAAATGGAGCATTACACATATTGAGATATTCAAGGATCCTACGTACAATGCTCACTACAGTTGATAACAACAGGTCCACTTTGATCAGTGCAATATGATGCAAATTATAAAATCGTATTTATACTGCGAAAAAAATAAAATGAAGGTACCTAAATACTAAAAAAAAATCTGCTTGTATTATGTGGGTACCTCAAAGCGAAGGGGGAAGAGGGGATGAAGAGCTTACAACTACAAAGAATGAGGGAAGCCGAATTAACTGGAGAAAGAGGGAATGAAAAATAAATGAAAAAAAAAGTGTGAAAAATGAGGGAACAGAATATAGGGAGAAAGAAAATAACAACTAGATCAATGTATATGGGTTAAAGCCCACAGAGACGATTAGTCGCAAGAAGGCAGTAATACGTAAAAAACTAGTATAAAAGTATGTACTGCCTTTTTGATTTATACATAAATGTTTATGGAGATTAGGCTTTAGAATTGCACAACTTTGTACTTTTGCATTGCTCTTTTGTAATCCGGACAGCCCACCGTGCGTCCCCTTTATTTTTTTTATAAAAAGACTAAAACGAAAAAAAGTGTTGTGACGCCTAAACAAACCAGACGGAAACATAATGATCCCACTTGAACTGTGAATCTTACTTGCCCGATCGATATGTTCCTTTAATGATTATTAATCTGCTTATTCAAACATGCTGATTTAGGTGCCGCTGGTTGAATGAATCAACAATGAAAAATAAACACGAGTTATGAACAGCTGAGTTTCCGTTTTGGACTTTCCATTTACGTCGAACTCATGTTCACGTTGTGTAAGCCTTGACGTCGCATGCATATGCGATTCTGCACTTTATGGCTCTTAATCATATAAATTGTGGTGGAATCGGGTTCCACATGAAAACATTCATTCATGGTTTCAACGCTGGCTGTGCCAATTAAAGGAAAGTATGGACTATCGAAAAGTTTTTGGACTATCCAAATTGCGATATATAGCAGGTTATACAAAATAGCATGGCTTATTGGCGTTCCTAATATCTAGTTGATGAGACGGGTAAGTGGTAGTGGAAAGAGAGTTAAAAATGCAGTTATTGCTCACGAGCTTGGCACGTCGTCCCACAGCCGTTGGAGCAGCATTTCTGATTGCCAGTGCAGTCGACGTCATCCGAGCATAACTGAACACATGTCCCAACGCCTTCTGGAGCAGGGCAGGTTCCTTCCTTGGGTGCCGCTGGTAGATTGAATCAACAACGAAAAATTAGCACGAGTTAGTAACAGCTTTACAAAAAAAGGGCATTTTTACAGAAAGAAAAGATGTTGAGGATAACAGAGGATAAGATGTTGTTTAGAAAAAGAAAACAGCTCTGTTTGTTTTACTGATTCTCCTGTAAAATGGAGAATTACACATAATGAGATATTCAAGGATCCTGCGTACACTGCTCACTACAGTTGATTAGACTCCCATTTTTTTTTTTCAATTCAACTCAGTTTTTATTTCATTTTTCGACGAGAACGTGTAGGCGTATAGCCATTTCACTTTCGTAGGTAACAGAGAATAAGGCTTTATGAGTAAAACAAAGCAACCTGAGAACAGAACAAATTAAGTTATTGTGGAATCTTAGAGTACTTATACGTTGTAGGCACACGCGAATGACGAAAAGAATATAAAAGACAAAAGAAAAAAAATCCTCGACAGAAGTATATAAAAAAAAAAGATATTGGGAAGCGTGGAAAGAACAAGAAAATCAAAACTTTATTTTCACTAAAAAAAAACAGAATGTGAAAGAAATATATAAGAATTGTAATGCATGCTGTCGAATGTATACACAGACAACCAGACATAACATGTCCACTTTGATCAGTACAAAATGATATCATATTATGAAATCGTATTTATACAATCTGCGAAAAAAAAAATTGAAGGTACCTAAAACTAAAAAAAAAAAAAAAAAAAAAAAATCTGCTTGTATTATGTGGGTACCTCAAAGGGAAGGGAGAAAGAGGGGGTGAAGAGCTTACAACTAAAAGAGTGCGGGAAGCCGAATTAACTGGAGAAAGAGGGAATGAAAAATAAATAAAAAAAGAAGTGTGAAAAATGAGGGAACAGAATATAGGGAGAAAGAAAAATAACAACTAGATCAATGTATATGGGCCAAAGCCCACAGAGACGATTAGTCGCAGGAAGACAGTATTACGTAAAAAACGAGTATAAAAGTATGTATAAAAGTAAGTGTGAAAAATGAGGGAACAGAATATAGGGAGATAAAAACAACAGCTAGATCAACGTATATGGGTCAAAGCCCACAGAGACGATTAGTCGCAAGAAGGCAGTATTACGTATAAAAACGAGTGTTGAAGTATGTACTGCCTTTTTGATTTATACATAAATGTTTATGGAGATTAGGCTTTAGAATTGCACAACTTTGTACTTTTGCATTGCTCTTTTGTAATCCGGACAGCGCACCGTGCGTCCCCTTTATTTTTTTATAAAAGACTAAAACGAAAAAAATGTTGTGACGCCTAAACAAACGGAAACATAATAATCCCACTTGAACTGTGAATCTTACTTGCCCGATCGATCTGTTCCTTTAATGATTATTCATCTGCTTATTCAAACATACTGATTTCCGGTCTGGACTTTCCATTTACTTTCAACTCATGTTCACGTTGTGTAAGCCTTGACGTCGCTTGCATGTTATGCAATTCTGCCCATAATGACTCTTAATCATATAAATTGTGGTGGAATCAGGTTGCACATGAAAACATTCATTCATGGTTTTAACGCTGGCTGTGCCAATGAATGGAAAGTATGCGTTTTTCGACTTATTGCGATATATAGCAGTTTATGAAAAATAGCATGGATTAGTGCCGTTCCTAATATCTAATTGATGAGTCGGGGACGTTGTCGTGAAAAGAGAGTTTGAAATACAGTTATTGCTTACGATCTTGGCACGTCGTCCCACAGCCGTTGGAGCAGCATTTCTGGTTGCCAGTGCAGTCGACGTCATCCGTGCATAACTGAACACATGTCCCAACGCCTTCTGGAGCAGGGCAGGTTCCTTCCTTGGGTGCCGCTGGTAGATTGAATCAACAACGAAAAATTAGCACGAGCTATAGTAACAGCTTTACAAAAAAAAGAAGAAGAAGAAGAAGACATTTTTACTGAAAGAAAAGATGTTGAGGATAACAGCAATAATTACAAAGATGTTGTTTAGAAAAAGAAAACAGCTCTGTTTGTTTTACTTATTCTCCTGTAAAAATGGAGCATTACACATGATTGAGATATTCAAGGATCCTACGTACAATGCTCACTACAGTTGATAACAACATGTCCACTTTGATCAGTGCAATATGATGCAAATTATAAAATCGTATTTATACTGCGAAGAAAATAAAATTAAGGTACCTAAATACTAAAAAAAAAAAAAAAAATCTGCTTGTATTATGTGGGTACCTCAAAGGGAAGGGAGGAAGAGGGGATGAAGAGCTTACAACTATATATACAAAGAATGAGGGAAGCCATACTAACTGGAGAAAGAGGGAATAAAAAGATAAATGAAAAAAAAAGTGTGAAAAATGAGGGAACAGAATATAGGGAGATAAAAAAGAAGGCAGTATTACGTATAAAACGAATATAAAAGTATGTACTGCCTTTTTGATTTATACATAAATGTTTATGGAGATTAGGCTTTAGAATTGCACAACTTTGTACTTTTGCATTGCTCTTTTGTAATCCGGACAGCCCACCGTGCGTCCCCTTTATTTTTTTATAAAAAGACTAAAACGAAAAAAATGTCGTGACGCCTAAACAAACCAGACGGAAACATAATGATCCCACTTGAACTGTGAATCTTACTTGCCCGATCGATATGTTCCTTTAATGATTATTAATCTGCTTATTCAAACATGCTGATTTAGGTGCCGCTGGTTGAATGAATCAACAATGAAAAATAAACACGAGTTACGAACAGCTGATTTTCGGTTTTGACTTTCCATTTACGTCGAACTCATGTTCACGTTGTGTAAACCTTGACGTCGCTTGCATGTTATGCAATTCTGCCCATAATGACTCTTAATCATATAAATTGTGGTGGAATCAAGTTGCACATGAAAACATTCATTCATGGTTTCAACGCTGGCTGTGCCAATTAAAGGAAAGTATGGACTATCGAAAAGTTTTTGGACTATCCAAATTGCGATATATAGCAGGTTATACACAATAGCATGGCTTATTGGCGTTCCTAATATCTAGTTGATGAGACGGGTAAGTGGTAGTGGAAAGAGAGTTAAAAATGCAGTTATTGCTCACGAGCTTGGCACGTCGTCCCACAGCCGTTGGAGCAGCATTTCTGATTGCCATCGCAGTCGACGTCATCCGAGCATAACTGAACACATGTCCCAACGCCTTCTGGAGCAGGGCAGGTTCCTTCCTTGGGTGCCGCTAATAGAATGAATCAACAACGAAAAATTAGCACGAGATAGTAACAGCTTTACAAAAAAGGCATTTTTACAGAAAGAAAAGATGTTGAGGATAACAACAATAATTACAAAGAGTTTGTTTAGAAAAAGAAAACAGCTCTGTTTGTTTTACTGATTCTCCTGTAAAATGGAGCATTACACATATTGAGATATTCAAGGATCCTACGTACAATGCTCACTACAGTTGATTAGACTCCCCCTTTTTCAATTCAACTCAGTTTTTATTTCATATTTCGACGAGAACATAATAGCCATTTCACTTTCGTTGGAAACAGAGATTAAGGCTTTATGAGTAAAAAAAAGAAGCAATCTGAGAACAGAAAAAAATTAAGTTATTGTGGAACCTTACAGTACTTATAAGTTGTAGTCACACGCGTATGAAGAAAAGAATATAAAATACAAAAAAAAAACATTCTCGACAGAAGTATATCAAAAATAAAGATATTGGAAAGCGTGGAAAGAACAAGAAAATCAATTTAATTCAATTCAAACTTAATTTTCACTTGAAAAAACAGAATGTGCAAAGAAGATATGTAACATTTGTAATGCATGTTGTCGAATGTATACACAGACATCTAGAAAGAACATGTCCACTTTTATCAGTACAAAATGATGCATATTATAAAATCGCATTTATACAATCTGCGAAAGAATAAAATGAAGGTACCTAAATACTCAAAAAAGGGTCTGCTTATATTATGTTAGTACCTCAAAGGGAAGGGGGAAGAGGGGATGAAGAGCTTACAAATACAAAGAGTGAGGGAAGCCATACTAACTGGAGAAAGAGGGAATAAAAAAATAAATGAAAAAAAAAGAAGTGTGAAAAATGAGGGAACAGAATATAGGGAGAAAACAAAATAACAGCTAGATCAATGTATATGGGTCAAAGCCCACAGAGACGATTAGTCGCAAGAAGGCAGTATTACGTAAAAAACGAGTATAAAAGTACGTACTGCCTTTTTGATTTATACATTAATGTTTATGTAGATTAGGCTTCAGTATTGCACGACTTTGAAATTTTGTATTGTCTTTTGTAATTTAGGAAACAGTGGCGGATCCAGATGGCGCGTCGGGGGCTCCCATTATTTATTTATTTTTTGATAAAGAGAATAAAAAAATATGTAGTGACGCCTAAACAAACAGAAATATAACAATCCCACGTGAATCTTACTTGCCTGATCGATCTGTTCCTTTAATGATGATTTATCTGCTTATTCAAACATACTGATTTTCGGTCTTCCATTTACGTCGAACTCATGTTCTCGTTGTGTAAGCCTTGACGTCGCTTGCATGTTATGCAATTCTACCCATTATGGCTCGCTCATCCTGATAATATAAATTGTGGGGTTGTACATAAAAACATTCATTCACGGTTTCATCGCTGGCTGTGCCAAAGAACGGCAAAGTGTGCGTTTTTGAACTATCATTATTGAGATAGTAGTTTATAACAGTACCCGAACATGCCGTTCTTGCTATATAATTATGAGAGAGGACGTGATAGTGGGAAGAAAGTTAAAAATGCAGTTATTGCTCACGATCTTGGCACGTCGTCCCACAGCCATTGGAGCAGCATTTCTGGTTGCCAGTGCAGTCGAGGTCATTCGTGCATAACTGAACACATGTCCCAACGCCTTCTGGAGCAGGGCAGGTTCCTTGCTTTACCGCTAATAGAATGAATCAACGAAGAAAAATAAACACGAGTTATTAACAGCTATAGAAAAAAAAATGGTAGGACATTATTACAGAAAGGGAAGAAATTTAGGATTACATCAATGGCTACAAAGATTTCAAAAAGAATAATTTTGATTGGTTTAATGATTCTCCTGTAAAAATGAGGTATTACACATCCTGAGATATTGAAGGATACGTACAATGTTTTGTTATCACGAAAGAGAGAATCGCAGTTGATTATTTTTTTTATCAGTGCAATTCCATTTACTTTTTATTTCATTTTTCAACGAGACATTTTATTTTCGTTATTATAGTAACAGAGAATAAGGTTTCACAAGCAAAACAAAGCAAACTGAGAAGAGTTTACAATAAGTTATTGTGGAACCTCATAATAATTATATTCAATTCTGCCCATAATGGCAGTTGATGATACAAATTGTAGAATCGGGCTGCACGTAGAAAACATTCTTTCATGGTTTTATAGGCTGGTTGTGCTAACGAACAAAAAACATCCGTTTTAGGACTACCATCATTGCGATTTGAAAACAATTTATGAAGATATCCTAACATGCCTAAGAGCGGTTCGTTATATCAGGGGAACGGATCTCTCATCCACCTTCCTGGTAATATCTAATTGGTCGTGACAAGAGAGTTTGAATGGTAGTTATTACTCACGATCTTGGCACGTGTTCCCACAGCCGTTGGAGCAGCATTTCTGGACACCAGTGCAACTGGAGTCATCCGTGCACAAGTCAACGCATGTCCCACTGGTGCCGGGTGGAACAGCAGGGCAGATTGCCGTGCTTGTCGCTGGTAGGATGAATCGAAGATCGATGAAAAAACAAGTTATTAACAGCTACAAAAAATGGTAAGACAATTATTTTGATAGATAAGACAGGGCTCAACACTAACGGTGGCCCGGTGGCCCGGGGACACCAAAAACGCACGTCGAGCCACCAAAATTTCAGAAATGAAGAATTTTATGGCCTGGTCGGGCCACCAAAAAAAAAAAAAAAAAAAAAAAAAAGGTCGGCTGTTTGCCTTTGGGCCACCAAAAATGAAAGTTAGTGTGGAGCCCTGGATAAGAGAAGTTAAACAATAAGGATTACATCATTGGTTTCAAAGATGTCAGAAAACAGTTTTGTTTGTTTTACTGAATCTCCTGTAAAAATGAGGTACGCTGTATTAGCATACTGCTATACATGCAGAAGAAGATGCACGATAGGTGTGGAGATGTTGACTCAGTTTTGACCTGTTCACACTTCAATCATGAGAAGAGAAGAATGTCTGTATTTTCCTATATAGATTTAGGACAGCCGTGGTTGACTCTTGGACAATCCACAGGATAAAATTGAAAGACATCAAAGGCAAAGAACATTACCAATAATGCAGAAATATACATACGAATCATTCTAGTGATAGGCCCTACTTGAATATCAATCATATTAGTCATCCAAATCTTATGGACTATATCATCCTGATAATCCATACGATATGGAACGCTACTACTATTCATATTTTCTCTTCCTCGTAATATAGCACGTGGTATATAGAAAAGGTGACATAAAAATTAAAAAGATTATAGCCGTGGATTTGGATCAAGATGAACCTTCGATGGGGAGAAATCCCCCCCCCCCAAAAAAAAAAAAAACAACAACAACTAAAGAAGGACTCTGGGAGCGCAAACCTCCGCAAAGCAGCTTATTTCCACCACTGATCTTGTTCTTGTTCCATATTGAGATCAGTGATTTGCACCCATACGTATGCATACTGTAATCCCTACCAAAATTTGACCTACTGTTCCTCGTGTCATTCTAAACCTTTCCTGTAAGTTTCATCCAAATTCGTTAACAACTTTTTGAGTTATTTTTTCACACAGACTTCATCAATGAAATTGTCATTCTATTGAAGAAATTGTTATTTCGTGACGAAATGACCAATTTCGTGACGAAAGGGAACTTGCGAATCCTGGCGCACCATACTTACCTACGAGCTTATCCTCGCATTTCAGGATTGTCGTCTAAAATTGTCAATCCCCAAAGCGTACCAACTTTACATGGAGGGGACAGAGCAAGGGGAAGGTCGGAGGGGTTGGGGTATCCTCCTCCCATTCGAGGGAATTTTAACAATTTAGAATTGAAATTCAACGATCTGGGTTATACGTTTTGTGGAATATCCGGAAATTTGTACCAGACAAAAGATAAGGCGTCATAATATATGGAGGGAGACCAAACTGGTGGGCATGGGAAGAGGCACACCCCCCTCCCACATTGTTGAACCTTTCATTTTTATGACTGCAATTCAACGATCTGGTGCATTTTTTTTTTTTTGTGTGTGTGTGTGTGGAATATTTTGAATTGTCGATTCCAATATAGTTATAATCAGTGCATGGAGGGAAAGCTAATACTTTGGGGGAGGGGGTGTCCCCCAATCCCTCCCATACGAAGGAGCTCTTGCATTGTAAGAATAGACCAGTTCGTTTTAATTCCACTTTGCGCATGCATGAGCAGGAAAATGTCATTTGTATACCAACGAGCATTTTATTAATTCACTGAGATAAGCACCTGTGATGTCATGACTATTCACGTGATCCCTATCTAAATGGTGCTTGCCAGCAAATCCACCTGACAGCGAGCATGGTATTTTTGCAATATCAGAAGAAAAAGGTTGTTAGTGCATTCAATACCAAAAAAAAAAAAAAAATCATCTGACGGGCCATTTCGGTTACCTGGTCTAAAAGTTCATTGGTTGTTTGAACACTAATTCCACAAATCGATACGTCGGGCAAGCTTATGCATTAATATGCATTAATAATATAAAACGACTGAAGTGCCTAACCAACTGAGAAAATAGAAAGGTCATTCGTACCAATGTGTGCATGAGTTAATTTTTGGAAATTGTCAATCATAGAATTATACTAAATCAATGAATCAGAACAGAGCGAGGAAAAGGTAAATTGAAAGAGGATATATTGATATTCCTCTCTCACTGGGGGAACTTTTGAATTTGTTGGAATTGAAGTCACAGATCATGTGCAAACTTTTTGCTGAAGTAAAAATTCAGAATTTGCCAATCTCAAATCCGTGCTAGGTCTGTGGAAAAGGACAAAGCGGGGGAGGGTGTGCGAAGGAGTATCGGGAGGGGGGGGGGAATGATTATGTTTGCCCCCTATATCTTCACAGGGAGGCACCCCTCAGGTTCGACGCCCCTGATTGATCAGGGTATTAGGAATCATACCAGTCAACATGCATTTGCGTTGCACATACAGGTTCTTTTAAGTTTGAATGAACGTGTCAAATTTCACATATTTCTTTGTACATTCTGGTGATAAAAGCAAAAATAAAGTTTGAATCAATTGAATCAATATTGAATCAACATGGCTTGTACAATCTTACCTTCACGGGTCGCCAGTAGGACCAGGGCAACGACAACAATACTCTGTTTAAGCATTGTATCTGGGGATGATGAGTACGTAAACAGTTGAAAACTGCCTCCAGGAAGATAGACATGCAATGAAGAGTAAAGATTGATTTAAAAAAAAATAAACAAAAAAACCCAATAGAAAACAAACAAAGAAATACATACACAACAACATATATACACAACAATACATATGGAATTATATGGATCAAACTTATATTACATTCCAAAAGAAAATATATACAACATAGCTATGGACGAAAAAAAAAAAGTTGATTCCATTAAACTCCCCTTAGTTAATACACTGCACATCATTACATGAATAAGTTAAAAAGTAGGAGCCTACATTGATTAACAATAAACTCGAATCACACAAAGAGTACACAATTACAGACAACAACCTTGCAAAAGGCAAGATACTAAATTGATTTTTCAATTAACATATACGTAATATATATATATATATATATATATATATATATATTTATATTTATATTTATATTTATAGGGCCTAACCATGTGTTGACAACCAGATAAATGAACAAATGAATATATGAATGAAGGAATAAATAGATAAATATTAAGATACGATGAAGGTAATGATTCACTCTTTCCCATTTCTTCGCCTTTGCATGCTTTCTATGAGTTTATGAATTCTGCTGCCAGTCCAAACACTTAAAACTGCATTTTACGTAACAACATTAACGAACATTTATGAAAACAGTGGGAATGGGTGCCTGCCTATTATGTGTATGAAACTAAGAGATGGATCTTGCTAAAAATGACAACATAAGACTTCTCATAATGAAAGAAATTTCCTGATATTGTTGGCATGACCAATACTTGCGAAGAACTGTTAAGTCGATAAACTTACTCTGTAAAACGAATGGTACGTGGACTCTGGTGTAGACTCTGGTGTAGACTCTGGTGTACTTGATTACTGGCCGGGTGGTGAAAGCAACGGAGAATGTGTACCACTCATCCCTGCCAACCAGGACTTAAATACCTTTTCTACAACTGGCGGAACTTAATTAGTTCAGAAACTTGGTGTCAACCCCGGTCATCATTATGATGGATTGAAGGGGCGTGGGGGAACGTAGACAAACACAACAATAAAATGATACAGACTCTGAGTTAGAAGAACAGAAAAGGAAATACATTGATTTTGAAAAAGGGGCGTATGTTTTCACGGTTCACATCTGCAGCAAGCACTAAAGATAAGCGTTTCAACAATCACATGATGAATTACACTTCCGACTGTCTGTATCGCATTGCCCTCAGTTTGATTATTATCTTACCGTTAATGGTGCTTGATAGGGTCTTTTTGCTTCTTTTTCTTTCTTTTTTTTCCAGAAATATCGCTTCATTCATTTATTTATTCATTCATTTTCTGTTTCAATTTCCAGCAGAAACATAATATTTTACAGACGTTGAATGCATAAATTACGTTAAATTTTACAAGAAAAGAAATGTTTAAGTTTGCAAAATAAATGTATCTGAGGGTCTCTGAAGGTCTCGGCCAGAAATGCATATGGCTGACGGCTTACTTACTTTTGTATTCATATTCCTGTTTATTTTGCAAGGAAGAGCAGAGGGTACAGTTGCTGTAGAAAGTGACTTCGACTGACCGGGGAACAAAAGGCTGGCAACATGCAGACTGACAGTCCATCGTTTGGTTCCTTCATTTTATGGCTGCCGAATGAATTTTTCATCAGATTATCTTTTATTTAAAGACTGTAAATTCTTTCCAACTTCTTACATCTACATCTACAAGATGTGGTGAACTGATGTAAAGTTAGTGAATTGGCAATGAACATATGTATATATATATATATATATATATATATATATATATATATGTTTGCAAAAACCGATAAGTCCACATTTGCCAAATGGAGATATTTGCGATTAAAGGTCAAGAAAAATAAGGAGAATAATAAGAACATTTTTGCTTCTTTTGACCATAACTTCAAAAATGTACCTTTATATGTAGTGACCAATATATAACTTAAAAGGTATTATTTTGTACTTTATGACAGAGACCGTACTTCAAAATCTCCAAAAATGAACTTTTCGGTTTTTGCAAACAAACTCTTTATATATATATATATATATATATATATATATATATATATTATAACTATTGTTATTAGAGAAAAAGACAGATCTGTGCATAGTCAGTCTGACTTAAGATGGAGGCTAACTGTACTTTTCCTCAAATTATCTTAAAAAAAGGACTGAAAATTCGCTGTAACCCCCTATTATAATGACTACATGAAAAGGAAATAGTATGGAAAGCACCGTCATGAAGATATGGGCAATTATGTTGGACAGTGACAGGCATCTAGAAGACGTGGTGAATACTTGATGTAAAGTGTAAGTGAATTGACAATAAACATACAAAAATAATCATATTAGAATTGAAGGGAAAAAAAAAGAAGTGGATATTCTTATAGGAGACATGACAATATTGTATTAACGAAGTGGATGGCATGTAAATATTGATAAACGTTTAAATTGGAAAATGATACCATACTGCTTGAAATAGCCAATGCAAATATGACCAAAAAAAGTTGTTATTTTGTGTAGAATGAGAAATGTTGTGCCAGTGGCTACAGCGGTTTTATTGTATAAAGCGTTATTGCAATCATATATTTCAAAATATGGAGTTGAAATGAGGAAATATGATATGAATCCGTTTTAAAGTGTCTGTTTTATTGGTCAAGATATTGCAGTGCTAAACTTACCATTGTATAACATGTCTGATTACATCAAAGCCAGTATTTCAGAGACCGCAAATTCTGCACTTTTTCAAGGTACACAGGCTTTGTGTATACTACCTCATGTTCAATTTAGTAAAGGATATACAATGTACTTCATTTGTCATTCCTCTCGCAAAGGTTATAGTACTTGCAAAATGAAAAGTAAGAAACAGCCAATATCTCCAGAAAGTTTAAACGAACTATAATGGGAGATTTCATCTGTCTTTCGTTGGTGCATCGCTCGTTTGACTGAGTTGTCAATCCCGCAATACATCTTGAATGATTCTTTCCGTAAGAATTCAAAATAATTTATCATGTTGTGTGCTAATACACCCAATCATTACATAATAATTCATTCATTTCTGTTTTTTCCAATTCAGAAACATAATATACTATTATGAAACGCCACAGAGAAAAAAAAAATCATAATTATATGAATGTTGATTCATCATAAACAAAATTTATAAGTGTTCCAGCATGCATAACATCAATTGTGAAAATGCTAGAAATGGGAAAGTGATGCCTGTTTGATAGGGTAAATCCCCCCCCCCCAAACATGATAATGAGAATATCATGGTTGATATGCTTTTCATTGACATCATATGCGTAATCATAAAACCCAATAACACGAATTGAAAAGAATAAAAGCCTAACTATCCTTTCATACGCAAATGAAGAGCTTGTTCGCAAAAACCGACAAGTCCATTTGCGAAATGGAGATATTTGCGATTAAAGGTCAAGAGAAATAAAGAGAACATTAAGAAAATGTTTGCTTCTTTTGACCATAACTTCAAAAATGTACCTGTATATGTAGTGACTAATATTTCATTTAAAAGGTATTAATTTGTACTTTATGACAGAGACCGTACTTCGAAATCTTCAAAAATGGACCTATCGGTTTTTGCGAACAAACTCTTCAAATACTCTAGACAAACCACAACACTATGCAGATAAGAAGAATGTTAGTTCTGCAACGTATCAGACCTGATTAGCACATGTGGAATTTTCAGATGTATTAAAAAAAATAATCAAGAGGAGAAATAAAGCCCTATCAATGTCCATGGCAGACAGAAAAATCTGTCTCTTCGGAGGAGTTTTTTAAAATCATTTTTCTTTCTTTCTTTCTTTTTATATTTACGGCTCTCCTCCGTATCCAGGAGAGGATTCCGTGAGGCCAGATGTAGAGTCTCCGCGAACATATCCCCAACGACAAGATACAGACCGATCTTTCAGTCAATGTCCAAGGCAACATGATAATGCAATAATTGCAGGCAGTTTGTACATTGGATACTCAAGACGTTGAATAGCCAGAAGGTTACTGCACGCTTAAAAGAGTTTACAGCATTCTACAACCTACCTTAAAATCTCCACCATTATATACAGCAAGATACGAGGGTGCGTGTTCTCCTTGAAAACTAGTCCACTTGGACACATTTTGAAAAAGGTTGACGTACCTTGCTGAGAATCTGTCATAGCGTTGAATAAGAGGTTGTTTAAGTGATTCCTCATTTCTTATAATCATATTCTAGATACAAACATCATGGTTGTCGATTTATCCAGCTGATTTTGTCCCCGTCGGATCAGCGCTAGTAAAGTAAAATAACATTCTCTCTGTTTTTCATGCGTCCAAACGAAACTCAACGTAAAAGTATACAATTCAAATATAATACATTTTGCCCATGCAGCATGGATTGCGGCGTGACTCTTCATAGAGGGAAAATGACTTACGTTTCACACACACACACACAAAATCAACGATACTGTCTAGTAGTCCCGATACTTTAATTCATTGATTATTCGTACTACGGCTGAGTGCAAGTATTTTTACCCGTGTTTAAATAAATAAAACAAAACAAAACAAACAAAACTGTTAAAGGCACAATTTACCACTTGCAGAAGAAACAAAACCCCAGCATTAGTGCTTTAAAATAGTTCTAAAATGTGAGTTAGGGATAGAAACAACCACTGTAAAAATTTGAATCCGTATAATCGAGATTAAGTATTGTTAAATACACAAAATGTGAACAATGGTTATAATAAAAATGCTTCCAGACTAACCCGTCTACAGTTACGGTTTAATGAGAAAAATATTGATATCTCCTCATATTTGAGGCTTTATTGCAAAAAATCTATACAGTAGGATATTTTGTGATACAACAGGCCTACAGATATGCATCATATGTGATATCTTGAACATTTTTAAATCACTGCCTCCAAAGGTAAACAAGACCATTAAAATGATATGTATCACCTCATTCTCATTGGCGCTCGATTTCTTTAAAAAAACCCTTCTTTTCGTTTAATCACGTGAATTAATGTTACTTGGGTCTTGATTAATCTAAAAAAGAAAAGTCACCAGCAAACAACAACTTCTGATCATACTTAATGTGGGTTTCATAGTATTTTCTTGCTTTAAAACTTTGATTGCTTTTCAATGCGTGTCCTAAATAAAATTTAGGGTCAAATTGTATCTTCCTTTCTTCCACACGACCTTGAGAAAGGTAACATCTTGGGTGGCACAGAACGGTCATATGGTTTAGGTTAGTATAAGACAAGCGTTATCAAATTGGATGTCATTGATCATTTTGTTTTCTCATTTATGACTGTAACACAAATTTGATCACGCGTTGATAAAGAATTATATGGTTTGGTATTTGAGACATTTTCCTCCTCGCAAACAAGGAAAGGAAAATATTGATCCGTTGCTAATAATTATCGTAGATATCAAGCACATCAAATTTATGAGGCCACGCATATTTTCTGTGTTCCTATAAAATACTAAAATTTTGTTACTTTTTACGACTATTATTCTAGCAGACGTTAATAGTCATAAACACACGCAGGAACAAGGTGTTAAAACTTCCTGGACTCGGATGAGAATTGCAATCCAAGTCTGGATTTCTTTTAGACTTCTTGTAAGTTTTGAAGACTTTATTAGACGCTATATAGATGACGAAAGATGACGATATAAGCATAACAACTTTTGCAAACATCTTTACAAAACGGTTGATGACCCTTCATAGCAGACCCTAAACGTTTAAAGTTTTTTAACTGATATCAAGTTTTCTCGTCGTAAATCCCATGAGTATAATAATCACTTCAGAAGGTTTGAAGAGGTTGATATTCCAATGACAACTATAAAAACATTCGATAGGGTGCACCTGCAGATCACACAATGTTCGCTAAAAGATGACAACATGAATGTTGACCTACGAAAGAAATGTTAAATAACATCATCATCGTCATCATCATCATCTCTCTCTCTCTCTCTCTCTCTCTCTCTCTCTCTCGCTATGAAGAGTTTGTTCGCAAATGACGTCCAAATGTCCAAAAAAAATATATAAATAATTCATATATTTCAAAATTCATATATTTTTTGGACATATGATGTTATTCTGATGATGATTTGAGGTTAGATTGGCCATTTGTATTGAATTGAATGATTGATTTGTGTATATAAAGGAAATGATTTAGAAGATTGGTAATATATGAAATTGCATTATATATTATATGACACATCAGGTTATTCATATAATAATTATTCTGTTGGTAGGTCCTGACGAAGGCCTATTGACGGGCCGAAAGCTTGACAAATAAAAGGGAGACTAAGATCGAGAGCAACGTCCCGCCTCAGTCCAATTTCTTTATATATATATATATATATATATATATATATATATATATACATATATTTATTTATTTATATTTATATTTATATCGGCTGAGTGAACCTGAATCTTGCATGGGCACTTAAGGGAAACCAAACCCCCAAGAAAAATGTGGATTGAGTGGAAGCAGCAACATAAGTAGAACACAATCATCAGTGAAAGTTTGAGGAAGTTCGGGCAATCAATGCCAAAGTTATGAAATTTTCAAAGCTTCCGTGTTGGAACCGCTGGATGAGGAGACTACTAGAGGTTATGACGTCATGTGTGGACAACAATATAAAGAAAAAATAGAAAGGGAATTCCACACACACACACACACACACACACACACACACACAATCATTTCTAATGAAAATTACACATTCCATCAACTTGATGCTGACATAATGTTAAGGGTAGCAATATGGTTACAATTTCAATTTTTCAATTTCAATTTATTTTCATACTTCTCAATGAAGGAATGTACATCAAATATAATAAAAACATAGTGAATCATAATATCCGGCTTGGATGTACAGTAAATTAATGTAAGAATATAAAACATATAGTGGTCAATCATCGTACGTTATAACGCTAAAAAAATACGACGGAACCTACTTAAAAGCGAGCTTGTTAAGCGTAGGTCCCAAATTCTGAACAGAGTGTAAAGATGAGGAGCACGGATGCAACGTAGGACCAAAATAAAGAGAAACAAAAATGAAAGGCAAAAATACCTGGTGCACTAACAGAATCTTCTCAATACATTAATAGTGATATACAGACAACCACATTCTGCAGATGTAAGAACAGTTGATTTAACAATTTTGACAATAGTGTAGTAGTATGATTTGAATAATGGTGAAAAGAGAACAACTCGACATGCGAGTCCTCGGAGGAGATACGGGAAACCTAAAGAGTGAACATACAAGTACTAACATTCAAAGAAAATTTGGAATTAATTAGAATTACCAGCCAGTATAGCACTGAGGGTAATACAACAAGCCAGCTGTTCATGCGTTCCGAAGTCTTATAGGGTACCAAAAGGGGTACTGGTGTGAAGGAATTTAAGAGCGCAAACAGAGAGGCTTAACTGATTTGAATAACAACAGCCAACACAGCAGGAAAAGGCACATAAACAAGAAAGAAGGAAATTTCAATGGACTTACGCAATGTAATTATTCAATAAATTATGTCTTAATTTGTATTTGAAGGTCGACAAAGACAAACAACCTGCGAGTTCTATGGGGAGATCGTTCCAGTACTTCGGCCCTGTATACATAATTGGTTTTTTTTTTCTCGCAAAAATGGTTACAGCTCGTTATTCCGAAGGTTCGTTATTCCGAATTTCATTTTCGGATTAACAAATCTTCGGAATAACGAACCTTCGGAATAACGCCACACATGTTCGGATTAACGAACCCTTTTTCATTTTCGGATTAACGAACCTCTAAGGTTAGGTATAGGGAATTTGTGTGTTTCGGATTAACGAACCTTCGGAATAGCGAACCTTCGGAATAATGAACAACATCCGCAATTATACCCCCTACTTTCTGAAAGCGACTAGTCAAGGGGCACTGAAAGCGTCCTGAGCAGAAACAATAACAGTAACTCAAGGATACAGTATTACAAATCATGCTTGCCTTGATACACCTGCGAACACAAACATAAATAATTATTGTGACATGCAGTAATCAGAATATCAGTGCTCCGGACCCTTCGTGAGAGCGTGGGTGTCTAATCTAGATTGCGTTGTTGTCATTTGACTTTCATACCGCTGCACCCTCGCCCCCACCCCCATTCCCTGCCCTGCCCCTCTCCCAAGTTCTGGGCCGGCAAAATGACAAGATCATATTTTGCATGACGACACCATTCATTGTGTTCAATGCGTTCATTGAATTTCCATGCAAATTACAACGATATTCACTATAACAAAGTACCGTGCTGATACATAGCATATAGCTGAACATGATGTACTACTTGTGTCAAAAAGACAAACGACAAACTGAAACATACTTTCGACGACTTGTTTCAGCATCACCCGTTAACAACTAGTGGAAATTCCGATACAAGCCCCGTTAGAAGCATAATTTAACATTCTTTCTAAATATCCTAAATGCCAATTAAACCCGACCATTCTATATCATCATGCAGCCTACAAATAAAACGATGTCAAATTTGGCCTTATGTTCGCGCGTAGAAAGCAAAACATTGAGCAGTGTTTTGATTCAAATCGATTGATTCCACATTACCTCAATATATTAGCTGTGTTTAGTAAGGAAAATGCATGAAGTATGTTACTCTTGTGCTTAAAATCAGAATTGTTATTGATGTGAGGTACAGGCTTACAAAGTACTATGTTTTACAAGCTCTTTTGAATGTTGCGTTGACTTGTCGTAGATGGGGTGGTGGCTCTTTACAGTTCGTGAGGATGGACTGTCACAAGTGTATTCAGTATACGAGTTGGCGTTATTCTGCGTGCCTCTCCGTTTTTGTATGACCTTCTGTACAATTATTTTTTTTCAATAGCTTTTACAAAATCTCCAAGTGTAAAGTTATCTAATGAAGTGGTATACGTCCCGTCAAATGAATAGTTTTGAGACCCATCACAGTCAAGTTTTATTGACTTTTAAATCACCAATATTTCAGGATCGCGCATACTGGTATCTTTACCACGATCTACCTGTCATCTTTCACACAGACAGGGCCCTCACGAAACGTAATCTGCCTTAGAAATCAAAGTGTAGAGACAGTCAGTATAAAATAAGATGTGAATCCACTCTCCTGAATCCAAACTGTAGAACAAATCGACTTTGGCGCATAACCATATATACTTCAAATATGTCAAATACTTTTTTAGTGGCGCATCGAAACAGTGCCTGCATCTGAAGGAAATAGGACTATATATTAGTGATTCCATCTCTTGAGCCCTCTTGGTCAAATCAATGGGCGCCATACTGGCAATAATTTAGTATTTCCTACCACAACTGGCTATTATCCAAACAGTTGTCATGATTCTTTTTTTCAATGGATGCACAAACAAATTCAACATTAATATACGCACTTACACTTTCATTGGGTTGACCGAATTGTTTGTCTTTTTAAAATCATTAAAAAATATTTCATCGTGACTATTATATCCCAGACATAACAGCAATCAGCTACACCTCGCTGGAAAGAACACATGTGTCCCATGCACCACAATGTGTTCAAGTGTGTCCGATACTAGCTGTGCGAAAACGCCCGAATTTTAACAGAATGGACTGATGATCAGACACTGCGGTGGGGTTTGTTCACATATTGTTGGTCTGTTTTATATAACACTGTGAATACAGTACTTTATGACTTCGAATTTTAAAAAGAGATTCACTTTCTTGTTTTAAACTGTGTTCATAAATGTATACACTGTGTTTGACATTGTGCTTCACATTGCGGGACACTACGCGTTCTTTCTAGCAGCAGAGCAACATCAACATCAACATCATCATCAACGACAACGACGACGACGACAACAACAACAACAAAACCAAAGAGTATATAAGTTAACGCTTCTATTCTCTTTAAACAACAACATTACGTCTCATCTGAGTGCAAATGCCCATTTGCCCATCCACGAAACTTCTTTGGCGAAAATTAAATCATTTAGAACGTTGAGCTCAACCTTAAATTTTGCCTTTTTAATCCCTCAACGAGGAAATGTATCTATGCTAATAATAATATGCTCCTTTTTGTGTAGACTGGGGATTGAGATGTAACCTAACCTTGGTAAAAATGGTGTGCCATATTTCTTACCTCATATATAATTATGTTAACAGAAACAAAAAGACAAAAAAAAATAACGAAAGCCATATTTACTATGTAAGCATACGCTAGAGCCTTCTAAGGCTCTGGCGTATGCTGCGATAGGGCGCCGAATGCCAAACGGAATAAGAGTCAAACAATCCCTAAAAACATACAAACAAACAAACAAACAAACAAATTCAATAAAGGCATCACGATAGAATTCGCGTCAATTTAGGCCTGATTATGAATTTCCTCACAAAGATCCGTCAAATGTTTTTAAATTTGTCACGAAATTCGCATGAAATCACCAATTACTCGAGAACTGAATCGCATCGCCATTCGTTCTTTCCAAGAACTGTAAGGAACTGGAATTCCCTGTCGTCAGAAATTGTTTAAGCGCCATCTGTAGGATCATTTCGAAACCGTCTAACGCAGGGGCCGCGGAACCGGGGAAGGGGGGGGGGGGGGGCTGCAGCCCCCCCCCCCCTTCCCCCACACACACACACACACTTCTTTGTGGTGAAAAAAAAGAAAGAAAGAAGAAAAGAAAGAAAGAAAGGGAAAAAAATCGGGGGAAAAAATCTTAACATCCATGAATTTGAATTTCCAAAGATTCCGCCCTAACTTAAAGTTTCCGTCTAAGCACCGGCGTAGCAAAAGTGGGGGAGAGGGGCGATGGGGGCTGTCGACCCCTCTTAAGATTCTGAATAATTCTGAGTGCACAAGACTTATCACTTACATTCCGAAAAATCAACAGTTCACTCATGTTCAAGGGAATATCCCTGTTTAATCAAACCTTTCCTCTCTCAGTTCCCCCGATCATTTTTCTTTCGATATTTTCCAAAGGTAATATTCCATCATGCGTATACGAGATATCACAATTCAACTTTAAAAAGGCAAAAGCTCCCTCGTACGGGAAGGGTGGGGATAGCACTCTTCCACGCTTTCTTCCTGTTGCGCCCCCCACATTCTCCCCTCTACCTCATTAGACTTTGTACATCCACACAGATCAGATGCACACGCGGAATAAGAGCTAAATGCCGTGATTTTGCTATGAACACTTCCCTGAAAAACAGGCCCTAATTATTATTTCCATTATTATTTTTTTTGGGGGGGGAGGGGGAGGGGGAGCTAGAAAAAAAATCCAAGTATTGCACCAAAACTTTGCACCAAATCGGTGAATTTCAGGTCTGAAAATTTAAAATCACCTTCATGTGGGAGGAGAAAATATCCCTTATGTACACATCCTCGTGTGCATGCCTTTTCTGTTTGATTGCTTAACAGACAGCGGTCATGAAATAATGTATTCATTGTAAGAATTAATACAAGAAGTTTTTTTTTTAATGCTACCACTTTATAGGCAAATTGTTCAATCATAATCCACATCAAAATACCCTGCTATACCTTAAAGGGGATGGCTAGTAACTGATCAGTGGGAATCAGTGGGAATGCTTGAGGATGATTGTTCCAATCTTTGTGGGATTCATACATTATGTATCTATTGTTGTGTGAAAATTATTTGCTTCAGAATGGTCTCATATTCAAGTAATATGCAGTTTAATTTTCCAGGTTAGCGTTCCTGGTCAGTGGCAGGGCATTAATCTGCACATTACTTGAATATGAAACCGTTCTGAAGCAAATAATTTTCACACAACAGTAGATATATAATAGTACTCTTAAATGAATCCCACAAGGATTGTAACAATCATCCCTCAGCATTCCCACTAATTCCCACTGATCGGTTACTAGCCATCCCCTTTAAACAAGTGGGGCCGTTTCAAGTCGATAAAACACACACACACACACACACACACACACACACACACACACACACAAAACATGCACCAAATTGCACCATTTAAAACATCAAAGTGCAAAAAGTTATCACCGTGGGGGGGGGGGGGGCACCCCCTCCCACACCCTCCTCCCCCCCCCCCCCCCACCCTCTCGCTCCGTCCGTTCGCTCGGGCTCGTTCGCTTGTTCGGGGGGGGGGGGGGGAGGGAGAGTGGGACTTGACCTTGACACCCCCAAAACTAAAAAAAAAAAAAACGTTCCGCGGCCCTCCCCCCGTAACGGTTGATTACAGTGGCTAGTTATTTTCGTCAAATTTTATATGTGCTTGTAATATATTCTGTAAATAAATGTATTGTATTAGGGCCTATAATGTAAAATAGCACAGTCTGCAAGAATCTTCAGTCTATTGAAGGGGGCAGACTTAATCGGAAGAAGAAGAAGAAGAAGAAGAAGAAGAAGAAGAAGAAGAAGAAGAAGAAGAAGAAGAAGAAGAAGAAGAAGAAGAAAATTATCAATCTGTCAGATTTGACTGTCCACTCGCACGAGTACAATGCACTAAGAGTTCTGTGGTACATTATACCATGGACCCTATATTTGGTAGGGTCCATGATTATACTAACAGGTGCTGCATAAATGATTCATGTGTCTCTCGGGAGAGATTTTGCACCACAAGAGGGCGTAGTCCAGAGCGGAGGCATTCTTGTATGTACCAAAGAGCGAGGACCGTGTGCCGCCATGCATGCACACAGCAGTGCAATACACACAGAGACGTAGTAGACACATACAGCTACCAGCAGATCAAAGCGAGATCAACAAACAAACGTGGTTGGACGAGCTATCATTGCTTTACCGTACTATCTGCGCTTAAGTATAAATGTAGACAAAAATCAGTAAACGTTAGGCTAGCTAGCATGCACTTCAGGATTTTCAGAGAACGTGGGTCCATCTCACTCTGAGCCAAAGAGATTCTGGCTCTCTTTGTTGGTCAGCGAGAGCTGAGGGGCCGAGTGTTCTGCCAAAGCCAATGCAATGGCAAGTGTGTAGGCAAGCAAGGCAGTACCGGCGGCAGGCATTTTTCACTAGTTGGGTACAGGTACGTAGTCTATATTTTCTTCATTGATGGAGTGGAGTTAACACCGGGGCGCTACAGTTGCAGTTAGAGTGAGTGTATGATTCGAGTATCGAATGTGATACAAATTTATACGGCATTATTACGAAATTTCTAGGTCCCCACTCGACCACTGCTGTCGTTTCACCGCTATTCATTTCGTCATAGCCGGGGACTTCTTTCATTGTTTCAATTCAACCTCCATACTTTGCACATATAGCAGTGTATAGCATAGGTCTAGTGGAGACGCACTGTTATGCCAGTTCGGGAAACCCACTCACAAGGGGGGCCCCTCCTTATAAGTAACCCGTCCCCCTTATAAGTAACCCCGTCCCCCTTATAAGTAACCCCCGGGGCACCCCTTGTAAGGAGTCTCCACGATTTTTTGTAATGCAACACGAAAATGAAAGGACTGCGGCAATTCGCTTGATTATGTCCATAAAGCTTCACAAGTTTCCTAGTTACTCACGAAATTTGAGCAAAATCGGTTTGAGGCATCATATCTAAAATCATGGATTTAAATGCGATGTCAAACGACCCATGCGAATGCTGAAATGCGAGCGATTACTAGCGTGAGTGTCGCCAGGCGCGGCGGCGCGGCAATGCTTGAGTGCAGACGTGGCGACTCTTGTCGCAGTTAACTCCCTACTGACTTAGACTGTATGTAAATTGCACGTGTAAGATACTTAAACTCAGAGCACTGGCGCCACTCACTGCGACCAGCAGACCGAACACTCCCACAACTCAACTGTGTGAAGGTCACAGAGCTACCATTTACCAAGTCTCACGCATTTTGAGTGAGACTCGAACATATAGGGTCTGTCTCACGATCTCACACAAGACACCCATTTTTCTCATGCATTATTGGGAGCATAACTTAAAGGATTGTAGTGAGAGCTGCAATTGAAGGCATATTTCCCTTTTGTCTTTCAAAATAAGTAAAAAATAGTCACTTAAGTATGCACCAGCTTGCACCATTAAGAGCTAAAAATTGAAAAAGCTCCCTACTGTGGGAGAGCGGACACCCCCCTCCCCTCGCTCAGTCGCTTCGCTCCCTCGCTCACACACATGCTCGCGCGCCGAGATGTGCTGAGTCATGAAAATCTCACTCATAAAAATTTTTTTTCCTATGGAAGGAGCGCTCCGGCCTGGTTCTAAACAGTGTTAGAATTAACGTTAGAATCATTAGTTATTATGGATGAGTTGAACCTCCAAGTGGTTGCGCAAGTGTAGAGGTACGAGGTCTAACAAATTTTTATGCAATCTACGTTATCACTTCACAAATTTCTATTTCTAGTATTCTACAGAAAACTCATTCACTGCAGACTGCCCACTACCGGTACAGCATCCGCATGATGAATAGCTCTTTACTAATGTTAGAACCTAATTTTACATGTAGTGTATAAACTTGGTTAACTCAATAACTGATTGAATCTAGATTTTATATCACTACCAGTATATTAGCTGGCAACCAGGGCTAAAGCCAAGTAAGGGCATGATTGTACCTTCAAAAGAAAAAGAAAATGAAAAGGATAAGAAATACCTTCTAGTGCAGTACCGGTAGGTACTAATTTAGTATCGGTAGGCCTACTACCGGTGATAAATTTACTCCAAGTAGTAAATAATTGGTCCATACTTCAACTTGAGAGTAAGGTATTTGCTTCATTCTGTCAGTCAGTAACTTGTAAGTTGTAGCCTCTTTTGTGACTTACAGTTTGCCAACTGTTGATTATGTGCATGCCATGCTCATAAAACATGTCATCAAACAAAAGATACATTTTCTTCTCTCTTTTGTTTAACCAAATATAGCAGGAGTTCATACACAAGTTGTACACTACACGTACGTAATACTTCGTACCTGATTGGAACCAAAAGTTCTTGCACTTCCAGATATTTGCTGGAAAGTTTCCATCTAAAAGCTGCAGCACTCGAGTAGCAGAGTGAACATAGGTATGGAGGATAGTGACGAAGAAGTAGCTGTATACGATGTTGTTGATGTGGACAACATCGGACCTTGTGTTACGAGTGCAGTAAGAGCTTTCCGACAATATTGTGGAGCAATCGGGGCAGATTTCATATCAGCCGAGACGGATATGACAGAGGAAGATCTTTGCAACATTCTGGTGGCATTTTACCGCGACGTGCGCAGAAAGAACGGAGAACTCTATGCAAAGGGCTCGTTATTGACTCTGCGTCAGAGCTTGAAGAGACATTTTGAAAGAGTCCGTGGCATGAATATCATTGCAGATGAACAGTTTAGAAGTGCCAATGAATCTTTCCAGGCAACGGTGCAGGATCTTGAGGCTGCAGGTAGCGGCACTCCAGTTCTGAAGCGTCCCATACCTCTGGAGGATGTTGAAAAGCTTCAGGAGGTCTTGACCCAAGATATGGACAACCCTAAGGGCTTACAGAATAAGGTGTTTTTTGATGTACTGCTCCACCTGTCCTTGGGCACGCAAGGGAGGGAAAACCTGCGATTCGTCACCAAGTCAGACTTTGCTGTTGGTGTACATCCAGTGAGTGGACGGATATTTGTCTATTACGTAAATTCTCGTCGCGAAATTCTTCGTGCAGGCAAGTCAAAGATGTATCAGACACACCGCCCTGATTGTCCAGTAGCCTCGTACCTTGCTTATACATCACATTTGCACCCGTCCACTGATGCATTCTTCCAGCGTCCAAAGTCGGTCATCTCCTGTGATGAAATGGTGTGGTACGAAACTGCCACCGTGGGTCGGACTGCTCTGGCGATGAAAATGCAAACCATTTCCAGCGCGGCTGGGATCTCAAGGACCTACTCCAATCACAACCTGCGTGCCACATGCCTCAGTGACTTCCAAGAGCCGAACTGTGATGGAGAAGATACTGGTGTTGTTGGACAGAAAGCTGAGCGTGCATTCAGAACTATACGTCCTGTTCCTGCTGACAGCAGCAACACGTCCAGGCAGATGGCTGGAGGAAAGAAAAGGAAAAGAAGTGCCTCTCTGCACCAAGTCTCAGCGGGTGACACGCAAGATCCTACACTTTTCCATGATGAGCTATCTCCACCGCAAACAGTGTCAGAATCCAGTGAAGAATACTTGAAAGGTACCTCTGGACATGGCGCTAGTGAAAGCCCTGCCAGTAGCAGAGGAGGGCATGCATATGAAACCAGTTTGAGCTCTCCTAGTCCTAGTGGAACGATCAGCACTGTGATCCCCATGGATATATCTGGCAGGCAGAGGATATCCGACGCAGTGGCCGTGAATGATACTTCTACTTCGGTTTGTACAACCAATGGCTCCATAGTGTGGCAATCGGCCGACATCTCTGTTCAGAGTGGTGCAACTGACTTCAAAGCAAGAATTGCCAATCCTGTACCTCACACCAACTCGGGCATTACAAGAGGCTGTACCAATCAGTTTGTTTGCCCGTCCATTCCCCTCGTAGATGATGTATTGCCCGTTGCACCCGGTGCTGCGGGGGTGAAAGACCCGGCCCATGCAACTCCAGAAAATGCAAACAACATCAGTGAGCCTGCTGCTGCCACATACAGCCTGCCACAGAACAATGCTCGCGATTCCACAGCAGACCCAAACAAATCATTTTACATTGTTTCTAACAAGCATGGAGCTCGAGGAACTGTTATAAATGAGTTCCACTTCCACAATTGCACTGTTCACATTTACAATAATTCAAAGTCAGAGCAAATGTAATTTAGCTAAAGTACAAGGTATTAACTGTCTTGGGGAGGTATCAATGTATTCATTCTGATTTTAAGGGGTATACGTCGTAACTGTAATGCTATATATGTTAGCCTTCAACTACAAATTAGCTCATCTTACGAGCTGCATACATGCTCATACTCACACATGCACACACAAAAGACTCAGCAATTAAACTCTGCATGAAGCTTGTGTGCCAATGTCCCATATAATACTAAGTAATGTTGAGGATTGTTTTCACTCAAGTGACTCCAGTAGAAAACTTCCTTTCCCCATTTACATGGATTTGTACTCTTAATACTTTTTTTCTTTAGTAACACAGTTTCCCAAAAATATCTAATTCGACCTACTTTACCATAACCATATTCTGGTGCTAGAGGTGAATGGCATGGCAGATGTAAGGCTGTTGTTTCATAATTTAAAGCAATTACTCTGTGATTGTATTGATGAGATAAGGACTACATTGTATACTGTACATGGGGCGTAAGAGGATGTAAGGATGTTGGAGATGTGTACATACGCTGTATAACTTTTTTTTCCACCTGGAGTGCAAAAAAAGTCCATGGTTGTTTGCACTACAGCTGGATATCAATAGCTGGGAATCATGTGTACAGGTTTTTTTTCGTGGTCAGAGTAATTTACATACAATACCTGTGGAGTGTAGCATGGCAGGTTGTAAAGAGAGCGACATGTTTAGGCATCTTTAAATCGCGTTTGGAGTTCTCTCGCTCGTCTGCAACTATTCTGCTTTGTGCTGATTGTAAATGAGGAAAGGCGCAATGGCCAGTTAGAATACAAAGACACTCGTATGTGAAGAATTTGCCTCGCAGTGCCGACGGTCAAACGTTGTCTCTGCTTGACGTTTCCCGTTATTCACAGATCCACACAGATTCCAGGAGGTACAGGTGAGCTCCCTTTACTGTTGCAGTTTGATGCTTTTTTCACTGCATTTTTGTTATCCTATGTCTGTGTCACTGATTGCATGGTGGCAAAATGAGATACAGTTTTTTTGAAGTTATCTACCATATCCTCGATTTAAGCAAAGTGCGAATAGTATATTATACATGTATGTGGTATTTTCATGTTTTTACAGTGATTTTGCATGTTTGCTGTGTTCCCTGTTTACCTTGTTTGATGACTTCTTCTTTTTTTTTGTTCAAGCATGTAATGGTTGACTATATATATGCTTAAAACAAACCATAAATCTAAGGTTTGCCCAACATATCCCTGAAATAAAAAATAGCAGCCTCGCAGATATGGATTCAACAAGTTTATTTACAATATAAATGGAGTTGCACCCTGCTTAGAATGTGAGCTTTCCTGATTTGAGGGGTTTATTTTGCCTGTTGAGTTCTGTATAACGCATTTAATATATCTCCCAGATTGCTCTTTGGAATCTTTTGTTTTTGATGTATGAATATTTGCAACCTGCAATTGTGGCCTGGTTGCAATGAAGTGCTGTACAACAATGCCAAAACAATTCTTGTCATTGAATGCAGGTCATTTGATTGGCAGTCTGCCTGCGGTCCACCATGGACCGAAACAAAGAGGCCTTCGAGGCTATGAAGCCCCTGTGTGTCGTGTTGCTGAAGGAGCATACCTTGGAACGAGTTATGGCAGTAGCAAGGACTGTGGCGGACCTGGACCCGGACGCGCTGCAGTCTCTGCAGCAGTACATCCTGTTTCCTCTGAGAGTGATGCTGAAGGACCAGGCCAAGCTGTGAGATCCCTTTCCCGTTCTTTTCAGCCATTTCAAAACCGATTTTCATCGAATAAACTTTTAATTCGTCCTAGAATTGTATGCTCTTTGATATCTCATTAAAAAAGTGGTTTCTATTTATCTTGCAAAAAGTTAAGAGTCTGGATCCCCATCTCAACCAAAGTTTTACCATCCCTTTAATCTCTAGAGATTTATGCTCTTTTCCCAAAGTGCTGCAGGGGTGGGCGAGGCTGGTGTAACGTGTATGCAGCTGGTCCTGAGCAGAACAACGGTTGGCAACTGGGAGATGTTCTCTGACCTCTTCACTGTATTGTGTGTCATGATCAGCTCCAAGGACATGTGTGGAAGAGGTTAGTATGCTGGTATCATTTATTAATCAATTAAATGTTAGTGGTATCTCTTTCCCCCCCCCCCCCCCCACACACACACACACACAAACACACCCTAGTAATAAAGGGAGGTAGAAGAACAAAAATGAAGGAAAAGAAAATTGGAATGGAAGACTTCTCGTAACTTTTGCAGAAATGGAGCTCTACAGAAGAGTAAAATGAGCCAAAAAAAAAAGCTATCAAAACATTCCAACATTATATCCAGGAAAAACAAAAAAGGTTAAATATCATAGGTCCCTTTCCTCCCACCCACCCCCCAAAAAAAGATAATGAATAAGAAAGACACACCCCCCCTATAAAAAAAAAATGATGAAAAAAACAACAACAATGAAAATCAAAGAGAAGTACAATTTTTCTTGTCAGAAACTTGTACTTGATCCAGTGTCAGTGTAAGATGTGGGTTGCACTTTCCTTTGTCTACTTTTTTATAATGAGAAGGAAATGTGAACTGCCACTTTTAGGAGGATATCATATTTGTTTGCATTGCAAGTGCAAGTTAGTATAATAAGTGTAAATATGATGTGCATATGTACGTAAATTATCTCAGACTTGAAGAGTCATAACTCCTTGGAATAAAAGCACTGTGAAGTCTTGCCCATAGCTTGTACAATGCTTATGCTCATGTGTTGCTAATTCACATACTGTAAAACGAATTTTCGCGTGCATTTTAACCCGTTGAGGACGAGTCCCGAGTATACTCGGGCAGGTGTCTATGGGAAATGTGTGTTGTAGCAAAATCAAACCGTCCTCAACGGGTTAATTTCGCGAATTTCGCGAGCGCCGAAATTCACGAAATTAAAATGCACGCGAAAGTTTTTGTCTACACTACATCCATTGAACGCCAGTGGCAATTCATGAAAATTTCATGCCACAAAAAAGGCTGTCGGCTCCAATTCGCGAAAATTTCATGCCGCGAATGTATCATGTTTTACAGTATATATTTTGGTTAAACAGCAATTTCTAATGGACAAGCAATAAAATTTTCCCAAGTAAGCATCAGAATGTATTTTTATAGAGATACTTTGATGTTTCTTAAACAGTGCACTCCCATCATAGCAAACATGGTTATGAAGAAATACCGGTTTTCTTATACAATGAAATAAGAATTCAGACTCCAACATTATTCACTCTACGTTTTTTATTGTTTATTTGTTCGGTTAAAACAAAATTTTAATATAACAAAAGAAAACTGCTGTTCCCGAGGACTTCGTTATAACGGGAGTTGACTGTAATTTCATAAACCAAGGTTTGCAGTTTGTACATAGATGACATGCTGTCTTCTGTCCGAATACCCAACACAGCATCTGATGCATCGGAAGAGCTGAAATTGGCCGTTGTACAGACACTGGCAGCCCTGCTAATTTCTGCAGATGCAGAGTGAGTATATGACTCCCTCAACTCCAGTGTTCTCCCTCTAGCAAATGGAAAGAAAGTATCTAAAGACGTTCTGGCTCTAGTTTCATTTCTCTCTCTATTTGAATAATATTAGTTACCCCTGCTTTTTCATGAAATACGGGCAAATATCAATGGTCTGGTGCCATGTTCTATGAGGCCGGAGGTTGAATGGAATATGGCACCAGACCGTAGATATTTCCCGTATTTCGTAAGAACAAGCAGGGGGTAACAATTTTATCTTTTAGTGTAAGTGCTAACCTTCTTCTCGCTGATTTCCTCTCATGAATGATGTTGAAATCGCCGGCTGTCAGCCATGTTGACTTACGTCTCGCGAGCTGATCATGCGCGCATACAAATACTTACAAATACACAAACACTGTAGTAGCCAGATAACGTCTTCAAAGACAGCGCATCTCATTAATCAGGCAAAGACGCACATCACCTGAGACGTGTTGTCTTTGAAGTTGGTTGTTGCTGCTGTCGTTTGTCAAGCGTCTTTGAGTGGTCTCAGGTGATGTGCGTAATACGCTTGAGGACCGTGAGCTGTCCATTTGTTTTGTACAGGATTAGCGCGCACTTTCACACGCAGTTAGCTATGTGATATCATGGTCATCACATCACGGAATATGGAATATATTCAGTGGTGGATTTAGCTCATGCGCACAACTTGACCTTATCACGGAATACGGGATATATTCAGTGGTGATTGACCAATGAGATTACAGAATTCACGATCACTAAAAGATAATAGTTTATATGCAGTGGTTCTCTGGGACTGTGCTATTTCCAGAGGTATTTTAGATAGTAAATGTGTGTAAGGGAGTTATTCTGTTCCAGCTTTGCAGTTCATACAGAAATTCCTTTGAATATTAAAGCACTATTCAAGTCTGTTTTCTTGTCAAGATCATATGAAACAGACAGATGCAATTTACCAGGGATGGATGATCAATGTACATTTACCCTGCGGTCACGCTGGGTCCCGCATTGCAGCAGGACTTGCCCATCCCAAATCATAGTATGGAGGCTAACAGGACTCAAAAGGGATTGTACAGTTTCGGTTGAGACCTAACTTTAGATTTCTAACATTTTTGGGTGAGAAAATGAGAAACTTTTTATGAAATATGAAAGAGTTGTGTACATGCAATTTTAAGAGTAATTCAGCATTTGTTTGATGAAAATTGGTTTTGAAATGACTGAGATATCAAAAAAGAGCGATCCTAATATAAGATGGGACTCAGCCTTTATCATGATTGCTTTGATTTACTTTGTTTTTGGGTGCCTCAGCCATACCAAAACCAATTTTCATTAAATAGACTTTTAATTCCTCCTAGAATGGTATTCACTGTACTATTTCATAAGCCTTTTCTCGGTATCTCGCAAAAAGTTAAAAGCCCAATTCTCATCTCCACCAGTACTAAACTATCCCTTTAAAGCCCCATTCCCATGAAGCAAGTTGTGTCTGGGGACATAGTTTGAAGGAGAGTGTGACCTTTGGTTGTAATTGATGGCAGCCAGGAGTGTAATATCAAGTGTTTGCATGCGCACAACCTGGTGTCAAATGGCAGGGCTCACCTCAAACCCCCCTTGCCCCCCCCCCCCCCCCCCCCCAGTCGAGATGGTATTGTGGGCGATCAGTTGTAAAAACATTCAAATTAATGTCTTCTGATTGTCCCTGGGACGCAGGACTTCTTGTGTAAGAGCGTTACAGAGTCTGCAAATTTAACCCATTTCAAAAAGTTTTCTAAAATCTGCATGGATTTTCCATGTTACTGGGCAGGTTTCCATAACCAATGCACTAACCAGTGATGCAAGTGCTTTGTAATGCTGATGTTTTGTTTTGCTTTCTCTTTGTTCCCCATAGCCTGTTGATGCAGCTGTACTCACCCAAGTCCATCGCCATGCTTGGACACTGTGTGTCCCTCCTCTTGAGCCTGGCAGAACATGAGAGAATGAGGGCGCTTCAGGTCGCTTCCATTGAATGCCTGACCAGATTTGTGCCTGGTAAGCTGGGTTTCGTTTCCATAGGACCGGTGGAGTTGTCTGGTAATAAAGTATGATGAAAGTTGTGCAGATAGAAATAATGAAGTAGGTGATACCATTCTTTATGTACTTGCCATTGTTACTCAAAGCTGTTATGTAGTATGGTAGATCATGACAAGTGTGCAAGTCTCTTGTGAAACAAAAGTCGAAATCCACGTGCAAATTTTCGGAGGTTAGTCAGGCATCTTTTCCCATCATTCCATGAAGTTTGCTTGAACATCACGACTCAAATCAGCACTTTATTGTTTTTGTTGAGTTTTGCAAGTAACCTCAACATTCAAATCATTGAAATGAATACTCAATGTTTTGTTGTTGTTGTTGTTTTTTTGCTGTTTTTTACTGATACCACTGTATTTCAATGTTCTGCATGATGAAGCAGGTTTCAAATACACAAATGGTTGCTAAAGTAGTGTTGAGTTTCTACGTAAGCTCGCTGCACAGTGTCTACATTGCACAGAGTTCATGTGCTGTGCACCTCTTGGTATTTATGCATTAAAGGGGATGGCTAGTAACTGATCAGTGGGAATCAGTGGGAATGCTGGAGGATGATTGTTCCAATCCTTGTGGGATTCATTTAAGAGTACACTATATATCTATTCTTGTGTGAAAATTATTTGCTTCAGAATGGTCTCATATTCAAGTAATGTGCAGTGTAATGTTTCCAGGTAAGCGTCCCTGGTCAGTGACGGGGCGCATTAATCTGCACATTACGCACATTACTTGAATATGAGACCGTTCTGAAGCAAATAATTTTCACACAACAGTAGATATATAATGTACTCTTAAATAAATCCCACAAGGATTGGAACAATCATCCCTCAGCATTCCCACTGATTCCCACTGATCGGTTACTAGCCATCCCCTTTAATTTCATCCCGGATGTGTTGCCATTAGTCCGTGTATTATGGCTTGCATGATGCATCGCACACACCTCGTCAAAGATTCCCAGTGGTGACTGCTACAGGGTTTTTTGCCCGAATGTCTTCCTAGAGATTACGTGATTGTTGTGGTAATGGCATGATATGAAATTTGATTTAGCATTGAGAGAGGCACCTACTTAATCCTGCCTATGGGGCACATCCTGTGAGGATTTCCTCTGGAAAATAATCCCTTGTGGGACATTCTGCTTTAGAAACCTGTCACTCATTAAGGATTTACTATTTTTAGTTAAAACAGAGCTGATTGATTATATGCAACGTTTGTTAAAAAAAGAAGAAGAAAAAAAAAAACAAAACAACAATTCAACCAATAAATTTTTGGACTCGTTTTCATAACAGTGAGTTTATCTTATGTTACTTGACTGTAAATAATCGCATGTACACCACGTAGTACTTCGGATCGGGCCAAAAATGAAATAACTTGCCATTCCAAGCCTTATACCTCTTAACATTCAGAGCGTAATTATCATTTGATGTACCACTTGACATGCTATAGAGAGTGGTAACTTCTTTTCATACCTCTTCTACCAGAACATGCAGTAGAATTACTCCTTGTGGACCAGAATGTTTTTGTGGACACAAATATTGATGTTATTGTATCAACCACACCAGAAGTTTTAAGGATCTTTCTACATTGTAACTGGAAAAAAAAAAACAAAAAAAAAACCCAACAACAACAACAACAACAAAATGTGCTAGTGTTAAATGGGTAAGTTCAGTGTATATGGTGTTTTTTTTGGGTCCTCTTTATTTCAGCTGATGAACAGTCCCATGCTGTGGTCTACCGAGCTGCGTCCCAGGCCTTTGCCTCGTTTCTTCCCGGTCTGTCCGTAGCCCTCAGCCGAGTCATCACAGGGGACCAAAAGCAAGGACAGGTACCCAAAGACAAAAACTGAAAAACATGGTTTCATTTCTGTAGCAGCCCACATGTACATGTTGATCTCTTCACATGGATATACACATTAGACGCTATACGAATGAAACAAGAAAAAATTCTGCTCCTAAGAAGTTAAATTAGTTTTAGTAATCAATTTACTTTCAGTGCATTTACTTAAGCAGCATGCTGTGATATTACTTTATTACTTTTCTGTATATTATATTTTATTATACCATTCCCTCCCCCCTCATTTCACAGTCAACCAATGTGTGCTCAAGATCATTTGTAATTCTCTTATTTCATATTTTGTAGAAGAAAAATGGAAGTAAATTGAGTTGAATTGGATTGATTTGAATTTTGCATTGCTGCACACAGGCACTGGTCTGACGTTTCCGGACCAGTAAAAATCACTGTCGGGACGAGTAGCTTTTTCAGGAATGGGCCAGTAAAAAATAGAAAAAATAGGTTAGTTTGCAGCCCTGATTTTCTATATTTTTCAGAGCTGCTTTTTGTACTTAATGTAAATTGTTGTTTCTTAAAGTACTCAATAATCCATCATTCTCAATAGCTTCCCTGTTAAGTCTAGGTTGCTGTTCTTTGGTTTTTTGATTTTTCGTGGAAACTTTATCTTGAAAACCTTGCTTCATCTCTTTTTGGTTTTAATCTCTCTCTATCTTTGTCTCTCTCTTTCTCAAATTTTAGGCAGTTACTGTGGTGAGTATCATATGCTTTTTCACTGCCGTAGATAAAGGTAAAGATGTATTACAGAGGGAAAATGGAAACTAAGTATACATGATGAAACGTAAAAGTAGCATCCCTGCCAAGTATATTTCACCTTGTATTCATTTTGTGTCATTGCAAATGAAGCTGAAAAACCTCTTTTTTTTCACATGACTACTTTTATAGTTTCTTTTTGATTGCTGAAAGTGTCCAACATATCTGTATATACATATCTGGAGTCGGAAGGGGCCTGAGCTTTCAATCCTAGCAGAATCTTTGTCAGAGGCAAAATGACCATACATATCTGATAAAATTTCAAAGTTATTCACACAAGTTCCTGATAGTCTGCATTTGAAAGCTCATAATAGTAGGCATTAGTAGATTATTCAATTTAGCAGTGCATAGTTGAGCCTTGCCAGTTACAATGCATTCTCTTCAAAATGGGATTGTGATGGACTAGTGTCTTGCAACAGGGCAGTGATTTGGCTCAGTCGGTAGCACGTCTGACTTGAGATCGAAAGGACCCAGGCTGGATTCACGAGTCTGACCAAGCAGTGTTGTGCCTAATCATACTGTCCCCTGTAATTTAAAGAGAGAAAACACTCTGTCCCTTGGATAGGACAGTACAATTGAGGTCCTGTGTGTCAGAGAGTCACAACTTGTGCGTGTTAAAGATCCTGCCTCATTCATTTATCACAGAGAGCAGGTTGTTCATGTGGTGAAGTTGCCCTCCCGCCCACCTACCCACCAAAAGCTGTGTAATCTTCAAACATGAGACTGCAATTAAGGAACCAAAAGAAGAAGAATTAGATGATGTACTTGTAGAAAATTGCACACTGGTATTTTCTTAGATCCACTGTGATTTTAGTAATAGCTTTGTTTATTTAACACTTTCTCCGTTATGCTGGGATTACTGCCTGCCTTCACTCAGAAGCAGCTTATTATGTTAAAGATTTATTTAGTTGAATCTTGATGCAGGTACTATGAAAGTAGTCTACAGATTTTCCCTCTATATATTATGAAAAATTTCTTTTCCTGTGATGCCTGGTATGGCTTTTCAAAATAAGATTACCGTGGTTATCTATGATTATCCATCCTGTATCCCAGAGTGCCATTGAGTGTTGGGCGAGGCATGTTGCCATGGTGATGGATGATGGGCTCCTTGCTCCCACCAAGGAGGCTACCCCGCAGAGGGATGCTGCTACCAAGCCAGCATCTGACAAGGGCCCCCAGTCCCTCCTCGTGGAGAAGTCGGAGTCGTGGGTGAGAGACAGCGCGGCGAAACTAGACATGCTCATCGACAAAATTGTCGCCATGGTAACCAGCCGGAGCTGGAAAGTGAGGATGGCACTGGTCTCGTTTGCCGAGCGACTCATCATGAGAACAAAAAGGTAGAGTGAAATTCTGCCAGCCGTGGTTTTCAATACAGGGAAACTCTCAGTTTGTGTAAAAAATTGGATAGAAGGGTTATGGTAATGTGACTTCCTCAATTTGAATTGAACTTTAACATCATGATTTGTTTAAGAACAAATATCAGACAATAAAAAGTGTTTGTTATTTCCACATGCTGGTCATGTAATGTAAATGAAGTTACTGTATATGTCTCGTCTCGATAATGAAAGAGGTTTGTTTAACTAGGAATGTCAAATCGTATAATAATTTATGTAATAATTATGTCCACATTTGTGTGTGTGTGTGTGGTTGGATGTTTAATTTATGGTAAAGATTGTAAACACTGTATCACCTGTTCCTACAAAGTTTGCCATTATCAGTACTGATATGTTTCAGGTGTTGCATGATTGTGCTTTGATTCCTCACCCTAGCTCCATGGCGTGCAGCATGAGCAAGCTCCTGGAAGTGCTGGTCAACCTGACCCAGGACAGCTACGACCAGATTGCGAGCAAGAGTCTGACCATCCTGAGATCGCTGGCCAAGCAGCCGCTGACCGCTGAGAGCCGCCTGTTGAGCGAACTCCTGGAGGACGGCATGCACAGACTGGTCACCACCCTACCTCGGATCATCAGGACGGCAGGTGCAGTGTAGTGTTTCTAGGGCAATTACCCCCTGGGCAATTACCCCGGACCCTTCCCCTGGCCCTAATCCTAGTCCTAGTCCTGAACCTAATCCCAACCCTAACCCTAATCTTTTCTCTATGGAACCTTACCACAAACCAGTATATAGCCGGAGGGGTAATTGCCCTCTGGGGGTAATTGCCCAGTTACGGGTGTAGCTTGTTCACCAACATCACATTCTTGTCAGTCCTTGTTTTCAAACCAGGCAATCAAATGTTCAAAAAGGTTTAGATCAAGCACTTCTCTAAATCTTTGTGTGCCACTTTATACTGAGATGGCCGCATATGAGCACTTTTGGAAGACATTCCATTTTTTTCAAAGCCGTGTAACTTTTCATGAAAGCATTTATGCTATAAATGCAGTACAGCAAAATTTTTAACAAACAATGTTGCAAGCTTTGCTGTGGTATGAATTTTGTGACAAAGCTATGAAATTTTGCTATGACACTGAATATACTGTGGCATGATTATGATTTACTAATTGGTTTGTTCATAGTCGAGCATTTAAGCATACTATGCGAAACTAGCAAGCCGTCTACTGAGTGGAGTGTGGGAACATGGCACACAAAAGAGTTGATAGCTCAGGAGTGCCATTTTGCTTCATCTCTAGTTTGAAAAGAGGACCTATCCAGGTGGCAAAACAATTATGTTATGTTGTATCATTCATTGAACTCATGGGGGGGGGGGGGGAACAATTTTACTGGCAATTGAAGATGCTGGTAGCATTTCTGAGATAGCTCAGGAGTGCCATTGTGCTTCATCTCTAACTCTCTGTTTGAAAAGAGGACCTAGCCAGGTGGCAAAGCAATTATGTTGTATCATTCATTGATCTCATGGGCTGGGGGGAGACAATTTTACTGGCAATTGAAGATGCTGGTAGCATTTCTGAGCATTCAAGCTGCTATTCTTTTTTTTCTTTCTCTCTCTCTCTCAAAAGCACTTTGGAGGATATTGGACAGAATTGGGTGTCTGTTAAAAAAAAAAAAACTAACGACAATTGAGCAAAAGTAGTCTTTACAGACAGTAGTTTATAGGAATACTCTCCTTTTAGGTCCATTTAGGTTCTTAATCAGTGGGCCGCAATAATGGCCTAAAAATAAATAAGAAATATTTGTTGTCTATCTACCTGGGTCTTGAAAAAAAACTGATAGCTCCGATTAAAAAAGGTTGAGAAGTGTTGCTTTAGGTCACCTGCTTAATGAAAGTAGTGGACAGTGTGAGAGCTCTGATGTGTTGGTATATTATGTATGCAGCAATAGCACGTGGCGTGTGGCAAGCTACATGTGATGTGATGTCTATTTTTGTTTTTTTACTCTAATAGTTAAGCATTTTACATGTTATCATATTTTTTTTTTATTATAGATGTTGAGACCAAATTGTCAATCGTAAACGTGATGACTGGATACATCAAACTGCTTGTAACTTTTCATGAAAGCATTTATGCTATAAATGCAGTACAGCAAAGTTGTAACAAACAATGTTGTAAGCTTTGCAGTGGTATGAATATTGTGACCTTTGTTCATGGTCGAGCATTTAAGCATACTATGCGAAACTGGCAAGCCGTCTACTGAGTAGGATGTGGTACATGGCACACAAAAGAGTTGATACAGTAGCTCAGGAGTGCCATTTTGCTTCATCTCTAACTCTCTGTTTGAAAAGAGGACCTAGCCAGGTGGCAAAACAATAATGTTGTATCATTCATTGATCTCATTGGGGGGGGGGGGGGGGGGGGGACAATTTTACTGGCAATTGAAGATGTTGGTAGCATTTCTGAGATAGCTCAGGAGTGCCATTTTGCTTCATCTCTAACTCTCTGTTTGAAAAGAGGACCTAGCCAGGTGGCAAAATACTTATGTTGTATCATTCATTGATCTCATGGGGGGGGGGGGGGGGGAACAATTTTACTGGCAATTGAAGATGCTGGTAGCATTTCTGAGCATTCAAGCTGCTATTCTTTTTTTTCTTTCTCTCTCTCTCTCAAAAGCACTTTGGAGGATATTGGACAGAATTGGGTGTCTGTTAAAAAAGAAAAACAACTTACGACAATTGAGCAAAAGTAGTCTTTACAGACAGTAGTTTATAGGAATACTCTCCTTTTAGGTCCATTTAGGTTCTTAACTCTTTATGTGCCATGGTGGAAACCCCCTGTGTGCCACGTTATTCCGAGACACGAAGGTAGTCATGCTTTGAGAAAGAATTCTGTTTTTCTAATTTGTATAACCTCTACAAATTTCTGTTAGGATGGGCATAATAGTAGGCAAAGTTAAAGAGGAATGTCAAACTTTGTTTCGATATAAATTGTATGACGAATCTATTTTAAATTTCTCTTTCGAATGACCAGTTGCTACATTACTGTAAAGGCATGACTTCTGCACATAAAACCGTGACAGAAACTTAGAATGTACAAGCAAATCTAGTTGGGAACACCGCTTGATAGTCAATCACTACATAGAATGCAAGCCGTGTATGAGAGAAACAAAAGCACGAAAAACGCTTTCATTGTGCCGCGAGATTAGCAGTGATTAGGGATTTATCGATCGGTTTTGGCGGCTTTGTTTGTTGAGCAGAATATGCGAAGTTGGCACGCCGTCGACTGAGCCGGACGTGCGAACGTGGCACATAAAGAGTTAACCAGTGGGCTGCAATAATGGCCTAAAAATGAATAAGAAAATAATATTTGTTGTCTATCTACCTGGGTCTCGAAAAAAACTGATAGCTCCCATTAAAAAAGGTTGAGAAGTGTTGCTTTAGGTCACCTGCTTAATGAAAGTAGTGGACAGTGTGAGAGCTCTGATGTGTTGGTATATTATGTATGCAGCAATGGCATGTGGCGTGTGGCAAGCTACATGTGATGTGATGTGATGTCTATTTTTGTTTTTTTACTCTAATAGTTAAGCATTTTACATGTTATCATATTTTTTTTTTTATTATAGATGTTGAGACCAAATTGTCAATCGTAAACGTGATGACTGGATACATCAAACTGCTTGTAACTTTTCATGAAAGCATTTATGCTATAAATGCAGTACAGCAAAGTTGTAACAAACAATGTTGTAAGCTTTGCAGTGGTATGAATATTGTGACCTTTGTTCATGGTCGAGCATTTAAGCATACTATGCGAAACTGGCAAGCCGTCCACTGAGTAGGATGTGGTACATGGCACACAAAAGAGTTGATACAGTAGCTCAGGAGTGCCATTTTGCTTCATCTCTAACTCTCTGTTTGAAAAGAGGACCTAGCCAGGTGGCAAAACAATGATGTTGTATCATTCATTGATCTCATTGGGGGGGGGGGGGGGAACAATTTTACTGGCAATTGAAGATGTTGGTAGCATTTCTGAGATAGCTCAGGAGTGCCATTTTGCTTCATCTCTAACTCTCTGTTTGAAAAGAGGACCTAGCCAGGTGGCAAAATACTTATGTTGTATCATTCATTGATCTCATGGGGGGGGGGGGGGGGGGGAAACAATTTTACTGGCAATTGAAGATGCTGGTAGCATTTCTGAGCATTCAAGCTGCTATTCTTTTTTTTCTTTCTCTCTCTCTCTCAAAAGCACTTTGGAGGATATTGGACAGAATTGGGTGTCTGTTAAAAAAGAAAAACAACTTACGACAATTGAGCAAAAGTAGTCTTTACAGACAGTAGTTTATAGGAATACTCTCCTTTTAGGTCCATTTAGGTTCTTAACTCTTTATGTGCCATGGTGGAAACCCCCTGTGTGCCACGTTATTCCGAGACACGAAGGTAGTCATGCTTTGAGAAAGAATTCTGTTTTTCTAATTTGTATAACCTCTACAAATTTCTGTTAGGATGGGCATAATAGTAGGCAAAGTTAAAGAGGAATGTCAAACTTTGTTTCGATATAAATTGTATGACGAATCTATTTTAAATTTCTCTTTCGAATGACCAGTTGCTACATTACTGTAAAGGCATGACTTCTGCACATAAAACCGTGACAGACTTAGAATGTACGAGCAAATCTAGTTGGGAACACCGCTTGATAGTCAATCACTACATAGAATGCAAGCCGTGTATGAGAGAAACAAAAGCACGAAAAACGCTTTCATTGTGCCGCGGGATTAGCAGTGATTAGGGATTTATCGATCGGTTTTGGCGGCTTTGTTTGTTGAGCAGAATATGCGAAGTTGGCACGCCGTCGACTGAGCCGGACGTGCGAACGTGGCACATAAAGAGTTAACCAGTGGGCTGCAATAATGGCCTAAAAATGAATAAGAAAATAATATTTGTTGTCTATCTACCTGGGTCTCGAAAAAAACTGATAGCTCCCATTAAAAAAGGTTGAGAAGTGTTGCTTTAGGTCACCTGCTTAATGAAAGTAGTGGACAGTGTGAGAGCTCTGATGTGTTGGTATATTATGTATGCAGCAATGGCATGTGGCGTGTGGCAAGCTACATGTGATGTGATGTGATGTCTATTTTTGTTTTTTTACTCTAATAGTTAAGCATTTTACATGTCATCATATTTTTTTTTTTAAATCATAGATGATGAAACCAAATTGTCAACCGTAAACGTGATGACTGGATACATCAAACTGCTTGGTAAGAATTTTTTTCTCATTGCAGGGTGTTTTCATTTTTTCTTTCTTTTTTTTAAATACAAAAAAAAACAACAACAACAAAAAACAATATCCCCTTTTCTTGTCTGTGATATTCTCTGCTGCCTGCGATTATTCAGGTTTTCTTTGTATCTGTGTAAGAGAAAGGGTGACCCGATCCGTGGTATTCTAGAAAATATGTGTAATTCCTCATCTGAATAGCACGTTGTCAGACTAAATGTAGAATCTCATGTTGTTCTGAATACTTAGATTGGCATATCAGTAATAATATATTTAATCACTGTAAAACATGACATATGTGCGGCATGAAATGTTCATGAATTGGAGCCGATGGCTTTTTTCGCAGCATGGAATTTTCACGAATTACCACTGGCATTCAATGCATGTGGTGTAGACAAGAACTTCCGTATGCATTTTAATTTCGTGAATCTTGGCTCTCGCGAAATTCACGAAATTAAAATGCATGTGAACATTACTCGTTTTACAGTAGAAAATGACTTACGAACTTATGTACTAAGTTCATTGCAGAAGGCAAGTCTTGTCTGAATGTGTCATGGTCGTTGTAAAAAGAAAAAAAAATTCTCTGAAGCAAAGGAACAGTTCAATAAATTATTCAAACATTAGAGAACACCCTAGGATTAACAAGAAAATGCATGTGAGACCGAAAGAGACCGAATGTAAAACAAATGTAAAACGGTTATTGTGATTGAAAAGACAACAATCATAATAGTTTGTCATTTCTGTACAAATGTTAACACTTTAAAGGGATTGTATAGTTCTGGTTGAGACCTAATTTCAGGTTTCTTACATTTTTTTGGTGAGATAATGAGAAATCTCTTATGAAATGTGAAAGAGCATGTAATTCCATGAGGAATTCAACATTTATTTGATGAAAGTTGGTTTGGAAATGGCTGAGATATCCAAAACAGTGCGATTCCAATAAAGTGTGGGACCCACACTTTTTTACAATCGCTTTGTTTTACCTTGTTTTTGGATGTTTCAGTCATTCCAAACCTGATTTTCATCAAATAAACGTTGAATTCCTCTTAGAATGGTATGCACTGTGCTATGTCATAAGTGTTTTCTTGGTATCTCGCAAAAAGTTTAAAGCCCAATTCTCATCTCCGCCAATACTGTACCATCCCTTTAAAACAGACAAAGTTTACATCGTGCCATCTAAAGGAAAACTCTTTTTTTTAATTCCTTGAATTTCCAGGTCACAGACTGAACTGCCTGCTGTACTCCGCACCGCACCTGAAGAGATTGTCGGTAGCCTTGATACAAGTCTTAGAGCTGGATATAAGGGATGTCTCTATTCTGGAAAGTAGAACTCTGCCAGCAGGTAAAAAGGACTAATGTAATATGCACTGATAGATCATTAAAGGACAAGTTCACCTTCATAGACATGTGGGTTGAGTGAATGCAACAATATTAGTAGAACACATCAATGAGAGTTTGAGGAAAATTGGACCATCCTTTCCAAAGTTATGAATTTTTGAAGTTCCTGCTCAGTCACGGCTGGATGAGAAGACTACTAAAACTTGTGATGTCATATGAGTACAACTATATAAAGAAAGTATAAAGAAAATTCAAGATATTCTCACTTTTCTCACATAATAAAAGAACACTCAACTTCTCTCTTTGAGAAGTCAGGGGGAATAATATTACCCCTAACATAAGTCAGTAACAAGTCGAAGAAATGTGCACTTCATTCAAAAAGTCAAGTTTTGTGAAACTCTTTTTATTTGCCTTATATCGTTGTACGCATGTGACATCATACACTGTAGTAGTCTTCTCCTCCAGCAGTGATTGCACAGATATTTTAAAAATTCATAACTTTTGAACGGATTGTCGGATTTTCCCCAAACTTTCGCTGATGTGTTCTACTAATATTGTTGCCTTCACTCAATCCACATGTATATGAAGGTGAACTTGTCCTTTAAGTTTGCTGTTCCACAGTGTAATAGTATTTGTTCAATTTTTCATATTCTGACAAGTTATTAATATTTGAAGCATTTTGAGGTTAAAGCTTTTGTCATGTTTTCTTCATTATTGCAACATCTCATGTATTTTGTTTTCCTCTATTCCCAGTACAGTGTGTATCATACTGTGGAAGAGCTTATCAAGGGTAGTCGTGTAGCATATGTTTTTGAATATTTTGCTTTGACTGTATTACAGCTTTTTTAGCTGTGTACATATTAATGGACTGAATTGAATATTCCTGATAGGTCAAGATTATCATGACATGAAAAGAATTATAATTTTGATTTGATATTATGTTCCCTTTATAGAGCATTGATGTCAAATTGACCTGAGGTTATATTATTACCTCCGCCAAGGGAGGAGGTTATGTTGTCATTACCAATGGTTTGTTTGTTAGTTAGTTAGTTAGTTTGTTTGTTTGTCTGTGTGCAAAATAACTCATAAAGTTGTGCATGGATTTGGATGAAACTTGCAGGGAAGGTTGAGAATGACACAAGGAACAGATGATTAAACTTTGGTGGTGATCCGGAAATTTTTACAGATTTTTTGAAAGATTTTTGATATTTTGGCAGGTAGGGTCAATGAACTGGGGAGTTCAAGCTGTGCATTTTTGAGGTTTTCATATGCACACTAAAGTGCGTGCTCTAGTTTCTGCTAGGTCGAGGCACGCCGCGCAGCTGAGGGTTTATGACGTAACAAAGGCTTCTATGTTGGGAAATCGGGCAATTTTTTTTCAGCATGTATACGTATAGGTGGAAATCACTGATCTCTATGGAAGAGCAAGATCATCAGTGGAAAGTAGAGCTGCTTGGCGGAGGTCTGCGCTCCCAGAGTGCTTTTCTAGTATTTGTCATTGTATAGACGAGTGCATTGTACACTAATATTAAGTGTTTGGTATATCATCTGATTGAAATCTATTCTATATTGTACATATTCAAGCAAGGATGTGTGTTTCATATTTCTATACATGTGATTATTGCTTAGAATGTCAAGTTCAGTGTGTGAAAATTATGATGATGTGAGATTTGTTTGCTGATCCTTTAGCCTAATACCACATATAATTGTTTATTGTTTCATATTTTTATTCCTGCAGTGTCAGACAGCGCTGATTTGTCAGCTCCTGATGGAGGATTTAACAACCACTTGCTGAGAACATTCAAGCACTTCTCCGACTTCAGAATCTATCAGCAAATAACCCGTCTATGCCAGCTGATGGGGCAGTATGGTGAGTGGAATTGTGGCTCTCAGTACATTTTTCATCCAATATGTCAACTACATACCATCCCCCAGCTGTTTTTTATGCCTCCGCCACGAAGTGGTGCCGGAGGCATTATGTTTTCGGGTTGTCCGTCCGTCCGTCCGTCCGTCCGTCCGTCCTTCCGTCCGTCCGTCCGTCTTTCCGTCCGTCCGTAATGAATTTTGTGGACAAGGTAACTATCAAAAGCTTTTGAGGTATCCTAATGAAACTTGGCATGTATGTGTATTAGGGGGTGAAGTTGTGCCTATCAACTTTTGGGTGCACGTGCTAAAGGTCAAAGGTCAAAAGGTCAAGGTCAAATACATAAAATTTCACTATTTCCACCATATCTATGCAATGCCTGAAGATATTTTCTTGAAACTTAGTGTATGCATGTATTACCCAATTTAGATTCTCTGGTGAAAGTTTGGGTCATGAGGTCAAAGGTCAAAGGTCAAAAGGTCGAGTAAAAGTATTAAAACTTCTTTTTTTTTCTCCGTAAATTGGAAAATTGTTCAAGGTATCTTCATGGAACATAGTATATATACATGTACTGACTGGCAGTGATTATCTAGAGAATGTAGGGTTCATGGGGCCAAAGGTCAGGGGTCAAAGGTCAAGTGCAACACTTCAAAATTTTACTATTTCCCTCATGTTCATGCAATGCCAGCAGGATTAGTTTTTTTTTTTTTTTTTTTTTTTTTTTTTTACACTTGGTGTATGCATGTGTAACCTAATAGAAATTCTCTGGAGAGTTTTTTTTTTCTTTTTCTTTTTTATTGCCTCAAAGGTCAAAAGGTCAAAGATCAAGTGAAAGTGCTGAGCTAACTTTTTCCTCCATATCTCGGAAGTGGCTCAATTTATCGTGAAACTTACTGCATATCTATGCATGTTTTACCTGAAAGTGATTATCTTATGAATTTTAGGGTCAAAGGCCAGATGAACATGGTAACAATTTACTATTCAGTACAGAAATTGCACTTTTTCTCCATACCGGTACCATGAAAATTACTCAATGCATAAATGTATGAATGGGTCAAAGTCAAGATAAAGTCCTTAAATCCCCAAATACATGCTCTCCTATTCATCCAATTAAACCAAGGTCAAGGAAGATGAACATTCAACACATTTGTGACAAACTTGTCATTTCAATATTTTGCCAGTTTTGTGAAAATGTAATCACACATTGTCCACATGTACTATCTAGACCTATTAGGAGAATCATGCATTATGGCGGAGGCATAACAGTCGCCATAGCGACATTTCTAGTTTTAAATATGCTCTACAAATTTTGCAGAGAAGTTCATTTCCTCATCTTATCAGGTGAACCATTGCTTTCTCCTGGTCAATGTCAGAATCCTCGGTATTTAATATTTAGAGCAGGTTAAAAAAATTCTGCAATCTCATTGGGCGAGAGCTGGGAGTTTATTTTACTACAGTAGCTGCACGAACAATCACTGACAGCGGCCACTGGAAACGTGCTGTCGCACATTGGTGGCCAGAGTTTGTGCACTAAGCAAGCATACACACACAATAGTAAGAGATGGCTATTCACTAGCTAACCGTGCAACCTGTAAATTTACCGTGCGTCCAATATGTACTGGATGTATAGCTCAAGTAATTACTGGATGGACAGTACATTAAGCCTTCCATCTATGGCAAGCTAAAAGGAAATGCATTCAGTAAGTTTTCCATGCATCAGTCATTATCACACACTTGATTTTAAAAACTTGATTTCTGGCAAAGAGAAAAAAGAATTGTCCTCATTTCTATAAAACGGATAATGCACATTTCGTTTTATGCATCAGTAGGAAAAGTGTGCATATGGGAGCTATAGTCTAAACCCACAAGGTAAAGCCAACAGGGTTTTAACATTCCATAGTTGCCTTATGAACACATGTCCTACTGTTGCACACAGACCTATAATGCATCATTTGTATGTATTGTCACTTCCTGTAATGTCATCATTGGTGTCTACTATTCTTCCTATCATCATGCCTTCTCTTTGGGTATTGCTGTTAACCCTTATTGTGCTTTCTTCACTGACTAGATGTGTCGAAACTAATTGTCAAGGTATAAAGATTACCTAATCTCCCTAATCCCTATTGCACAACCATGACTTTGTTTGGATGTCCCCTTCCTGCATGCAGGCAATGTCTCCCTTCTGGTGGACAACTTCCTGTCCTACTTCCAGGAATCGCCCTCTCACGCCCACCAGGCTGTCATGATCATCAGCGAGATCATGCGGGGCACGCTGCTGAGTGCTGCAGAGGATCATGGGAAATTCTCCATCTGGGATGGGGACAAGGGAGCGACAGAAGAGGAGGAGAAGGAGGAGAAAGAGGAGGAGGAGGCAGACTATGGGAGGGATATGGCAGAATTGCAGTGCGTATGCAGGCAAGCACAGTCATCTTTTACCTTTCAGTTTTCATTTGCAATTAACTAAAATCATCAGCAATGTTGATATCCAAAACTCTTAAAAACTGTCTACAACTGCACATGAAGAGAAATGGGTTAACCTCTTCACTTGTTTCTTTTTGCCGTAATGCATGGAATGTCCATGCTTCGTATTCTTTGTGAGATAATTATGTTACTGTATACGCCATATTTTAGCGAGTCTAAATTTTCATGAATCGGGACTCCCCGATGATTTCGTGAATGGTTGAATTCGCGATCGTGGAGAACAGGACTGTGCAGAGAAATGTATTACGTGTGCGTCACATTCACATCGATGTCAGAGTTATTATTTTTGTATGTCTTTAATTTCGCGCATAGCACCTGACTCGCGAAATTCGTGAAAATAAAAACCTTGCAAAATATTCGGCGTATGCAGTATTTCGATTATTTTGAACTGTCTAGATCTGTAGACGAATCATCCAATTGTTTAAAGAGAAATGTGTCTGTGTTTCCTTGTCCCTTACGCCTTACCCCCAGGATGCTTCTTGATGAGTATCAGTCACCGTCATACTGGGATCTGCCTACAAGTGTCGGCCAATCACATGCGCAGACATCGTCGCCAAGGCAACGTTTTGATCCCGCCCACCTGATGATGATGCCTTTGACTTCCTCGGATTCGCTGACGGTGTCCGAGATGAACAGGAACACGGTGCTCAAGTGCCTGCTACTAGAAGGGATCGCTGTGCTAGCACAGGTTAGTATCTTTCTTCTGCTCAGCAAATGCCACCTGGTGCTCTATGAAAGGCTTTAAGTCACACAGTATTAAAGTGCAGTGAGTTGGCTTAGGGGGATAGTTTGTCTCCAAGGTCAATGTCTGCAAAGGCAAAGTCAATGTGTCTCTCCAGTAGGACCTGAAAGTGAGGTACCGAATGTGAGAGAGTGACAATTTATTAAGTCAAAGATGCTAACATTACTTATTATGTGATTTTCTTACTTCAAGTACTGTCAAAATTTCTTAAAATAGACATGTATGGTGAAACATAGGATATGTCCTTTCGTAAATAGTCTCAATTCTTATAGTGTTTGGAAAGGGCATCACAGTAGATCTTAAAGATGAAATTAAAATGCACACGAAAGCTTTTGTCTACACTATATGCATTGAATGCCAGTGGCAATTCGCCAAAATTTCATGCCCCGAAAAAGGCCATCAGCTCCAATTCGCGAAAATTTCATACCGCGAATATATCATGTTTTACAGTAATGTATGACAGCTTATTTTGTACTCATTTATGATCAAACACATGTTCTCCCATTAATAGGTGCTTGGTCCACAATTCAACTTGATGCTCATGCATTGTCTTTATCCGGTGCTGGAGAGATTGGCCGATGACAGAAGCGTGATCTGGTAAACTCCTTTCACATGCAAAATTTTATCCCTTTAACTGATATGGTCAAGTATAGAGGAGGTTCCATTGACATCATCTAACCATGGCTCAACTTGCTGAGGGGCAAAAGCTGCTTATTGGAGGCAAAGACGCTTATGCATCCCACGGCCAGCCAGTGAGGCGGATATGCGTATATGTGCTGCGGTCTAGAACTTTGCGCTTCAAGCACTCAAGATTTGTTTTTGCCCCTCGGACAACTCATTTTTTGACGTCATGGAACCTTGTCTATAGGCAGTGATCCTTGGATGAAGATGAAGTCATTTTTACGGAGTAGTAATATTTCACATGAATATAAGCTGCACAATTTAGATGAGACTTGACATCACAGATATTGACAGAAGTAGTTGGTCCACCAATTTCATTGCTTGAATGAACTTGAAAAAAATGTTATTCTATTGTGTACGAGCTTGTGTATTTATGATAATCATATTTTGCTTTGACTTCTGAGAGTAACACAGAAATTATTCCCACATGCATTGCAAAGGTTGGATTTTCCTTTTTCTGTATTCAAGGTGGGGTCTTTAGGCAATCTATCTAGGCAACATGTTCCTTGACATTGTGTCCAACGAAATCAGTTCATTTAAAAGTAAATGGAACATCACCACACAATTTAGTATACTTCTGAGCCATCTGAAATCATTGAAATGGAGTTCTCTCTTCTCCTGTGTTATCAGACTCGTATATTCTTTCATTTGCTGATTGTACACTGTAGTTGTTGGCAAGAATGTATATAGTAGCCTATTGTTGAATATTAATCGTTGTTTCCCGTATCTTCTCTTGTCTTTTTGTTTCCACCATACAGTCAGTCTGCCCACAGTGCTCTCTTGAGTCTCTCCGAGTCATGTGGCTACAGGTATCTCAAGTCCTGTTTGTTTGCTTTGTTGCTTTTGTTCATTGCTTTACTTCTTCTCTATTTTTTCTTTTCATCACCACACTTAGCACCATAATCTAAATTTACTAACACAAGTATTTTACTAAATGTGTTTTGATAAGAGAGAAGCAAAGTAACAACTTGATTCATGTATTCAAATTCATGAAATTCTTCCGTCGAGATGTTTTCATTGCAACTGATTGACAAATTGCCCTACATCGACTACTAAAACACTGATCAATTCAGTGCTTATTTATGTCGATGTAGGGCAATTTGTCAATCAGTTGCAATTGATTCATATATGTTCACCAGGCTGATGTTTTGTTCCACAAATTGCTTGCAATGGAGAGGAGATGAAGTGTGCAGTAGGTGCATTTCACTTTTCAGGTCCCTTCTATTCCATTCAGTTCAATTCAGTTTAGCTGATTGATTTTTGTTAAAGCACTAAAGCTTTAATATATTTCATGTACAAAGATCAAGTGTTGAGGAGCCCACTAAAACAAACAAACAAACAAACAAACAAACAAACAAACAAACAAACAAACAAACAAACAAACAAACAAACAAACAGACAAACAATCAGACAAAGAAACATGGTGGCTTGGGGGTTATGAGTCCCTTTTGATACAGAGATACCAGCTCGTGAGATTTGTATGAGATGAAGAGGGAAATAGCTCTGTGAGAATTGAGATGACCAGATGGGAAGGGCTTAGGGGAGAGGCAAATCAAGCATGGTGGTTTCCAAAGATGGGAGTGTCGATGTAAAATTGACTGTGACAACTATTGTTAAAAGAGTGATATAACAGTGGTAGGTGGAATAGCATGGAGTGAAGCTATGAGATTTAGAACTATGGAGCGGCCTGGGCTTTCAATCCTAGCAGAACCTTCATTAGAGGCCAAATAATTAACAAGCAGAGAAAGCAATCACATAATCATAAGGACTACACACATAAGCCACAGTCAGGGGAGGGCTAGGGACACAGAACAAAGAAAACAAAAGGGATGGGTAAGAATTCAAGGGCATTGAGACGAACAAGTGAGGAAGTGGGATTAAAGCAAGAGGATGGACAGACAAAAGACAGGCAGAGGTAGGTCAGTGATGATTCCAAGGATCATAGGGGGCAACCTGTGAACAGCCCCTCCCCCTTCATTCATGCTGTTGCTATTTTTCTATTGTTGTTCCTTTTTTGCCTATGCCTCCCTATTCATCTTTATCCTTCTCAGGTGCCCCCCCCCCCCCCCCCCCCCCCCCATGATCCTTGTGATCATCACTGACCCACCTCGGCCTTTTGTCTGTCTACCCTCTTGCTTTAATCCCCTCCCTTCCCTGTTGGGTTCCCTGCCCTTTTAACCCATCCCTTTTGCTTTCTATGTTATGTGTCCCTAGCCCTCAGTGATCCCCTGACTATACCTGTTATGTGTAGTCTTTATAATTATCTGATTGCTTTCACTGCCTGTTTGTCATTTCGTCTCTGATGAAGATTTTGCTAGGATCAAAAGCTCAGGCCCCTTGTGACTCCATTTTACTTCATTGGCTGTCACTATTGGATAAAGAGTTTTCAGCAGCTTTATTTATTTATTTATTTTTTTTTTATTTTTTCCTACACTTGCTAGTAGAACTAGCAAGTCAGGAAAAAAAGAAAAAAATATATATATATTCAGTTGGTTAAGAAAGATGAGGGCGTTCATGCCATAGGGTTAATGGCACCTTAACACCCCTATCTTTCTCAACTGATGATTCAGTAGTGTTGCTGCTGTTCATTCAAAGAGTTAAATAATTAAAGTGGAGGACATTCAGATGTTTAGTGGAGGAATGATAGACTGAGAGCAATTATACTCTGTTGCATCAATATTTTGAGACTGCTGTCCTGAATTAAGCCAGTAGTCGGTGGACTCGAGACTGGTGTGGGATATATGAAATCAATAGGAAATTACTGATACTGTATGGATGGCAGTGGGCTGATGACACATGTTCAAGTACTGATTTCATATACATCACAACGAGAGAGAAAGACACACATAC